>NC_081177.1:772500-855000 GCF_012432095.1 Onychostoma macrolepis
TGATTAATATTTTTTAAAATGATTAATATGTTAGCACGGCAGTGGGCCTGTTTAAAATGATTGAAAATCAGAACCTCTGGAGAAAATATATTGTTTCTACATCTATAATCAATATATTTAAATCAACAATGGATTTCTCTATTGTTTGCATTTGATTATATAATTCATATTGCATCACATCATGGGTTCTTTAAAGCAAGAAAGTCATTTTGTCAAATACGTTTTTGCTTCTGGTTGGTTTGGTTTATAATGCATTAATGGCCATTTTTAAAAACCCCAGTTGGAGAAATTAATGGAAAAAATAATTATTAATTATTATTATTATTATTATTTCATTGTGGGATACTGCATAAACACTGCAAGAGTTTCATACAAGCATACTACTTTTTAAATGAACATAAATATATGTGACCCTGGAGCACAAAACCAGTCATAAGGGTGAATTTTGCGAAATTGAGATTTATAGATCATCTGAAAACTGAATAAATAGAGTTGAGGTCAAAAGTTTAAATCCCCCTTTCAGAATCTGCAAAATGTTAATTATAAGAGGGATCATACAAAATGCATGTTATTGTTTATTTAGTACTGACCTGAATAAGATATTTCATATAAAAGACGTTTACATTTAGTCCACAAGAGACAATAATAGTTGAATTATTTAATTATATTATAACTATAAAAGGAAAATGTATAATTTTGACCCATACAATGTATTGTTGGCTATTGCTACAAATATAGCTGCTGCTTATGACTGCTTCTGTGCTGCAGGGACACGTGTGACAGAAGGAGTAGTGTTGCATGCTGTATTCAGTAAGTGTGTGTGTGTGTGTGTGTGTGTGTTTCAATCAGGTTCTGCAGGATCTGTTCGGGCTGAAGATCAGCTCTCTGCTATTGGCTCATCCAGAGGTCAGCGAGGGGTCAGCAGACGAGGCCCCGCCCCCGTCACGCGTGTTCCTGGGTCTCCTCGGCCGTCACAGGAAGCTGCAGGGGCGGAGCAGGAAGGGCGTGGGCCGGGGCTGCTTCGGGATGAAGGTGGACCGCATCGGGGTCATCAGCGGACTGGGATGCTGACGCTCTCAGGTTCATACGACAGAAATAAAGCTGTTTATCACTTCAAGAGTTCAGATGCAAAAGCCTCTAAAGCCTGCTATGTTTATGTTCAGTTATTTCACTTTAATGGCAAGTAAAGAACCTATTCATTGACATTAGAGTGAAATTACTGAACCTATAAGAGCCGAAAACAAAATGCTCATCTGTGTCCCTGCAGCACAGAAGCAGTCATAAGCAGCAGCTATATTTGTAGCAATAGCCAACAATACATTGTATGAGTCAAAATTATACATTTTCTTTTATGTCAAAAATCATTAGGATATTAAGTAAAGATCATGTTCCATGAAGATATTTTATAAATTTCCTACCGTAAATATATCAAACTTCATTTTTGATTAGTAATATGCATTGCTAAGAACTTCATTTGAACAACTTTAAAGGCGATTTTCTCAATATTTATATTTTTTTGCACCCTCAGATTCCAGATTTTCAAATATTGTCCGATCCTAACAAACCAACCTATCCTTATTTATTCAGCTTTCAGATGATGTATGAATCTCAGTTTCAAAATATTGACCCTTATGGTTTTGTGCTCCAGAGTCACATTTTAGAGGAAAATTTCACATGGCACTTTTAGAGGCTTTTGCACCTGAACTCTTCACTTGTTCTGTACGGTCAGTTCTGATGTATTTTCTCTGTGTTTGTGTGCAGCTGATCTCAGACCTGCACCTGCAGCATCACAGATCCGGCTCTCTGTTGGAGTTTGTGTTGTTTTAGTGGCTGTTGGATGATTATTTCTGTCCAAACGGCTGTAAAGATCGGATGTGACCCTCGACCGACTGCAGCGGCTAAACTCAGCGTTTGGCCCTTTATGCAGAACACAGAACATGTTTGTCTTTTTAAGATCCTGAGGTTTTCTCAGCAGTGTGTGTGTGTGTGTGTGTGTGTGTGTGTGTGTGTGTGTGTGTGTGAGTCTGTGTGTGTGTGTGTGTGTGTGTGTGTGTGTGTGTGTGTGTGTGTGTGTGTGTGTGTGTGTGTGTGTGTGTGTGAGTCTGTGCGTGTGTGTGTGTGTGTGTGTGTGTGTGTGTGTGTGAGTCTGTGTGTGTGTGTGTGTGTGTGTGTGTGTGTGTGTGTGTGTGAGTGTGTGTGTGTGTGTGTGTGTGTGTGTGTGTGTGTGTGTGTGTGAGTCTGTGTGTGTGTGTGTGTGTGTGTGAGTCTGTGCGTGTGTGTGTGTGTGTGTGTGTGTGTGTGTGTGTGTGAGTCTGTGTGTGTGTGTGTGTGTGTGTGTGTGTGTGTGTGTGTGTGTGTGTGTGTGTGTGTGTGTGTGTGTGTGTGTGTGTGTGTGTGTGTGTGTGTGAGTCTGTGTGTGTGTGTGTGTGTGTGTGTGTGTGTGTGTGACCCTGGCTGATTGTCCAGTCAGTATTGTTTACCATGTTTGACGTGACAGAGCTTCTGTTCAGTGTTTTTGTGAGTGGGAACTTTTTCTCAGTATTTAACAAAAGTTTAAACTTGTTTGTGTGACATCTATAAATGTTATTTAACATCTAAATCTGAGCTGTTGTTGTTTTTCAAAGCTTTCTTGAAAATGAATTTCTCCTGTGTGTTTCCCAGCAATGAACCTGCACAGATTCCCAAGAGAAAATGATCACATTTAGAGTATATTGATGCTTAAATTAAATAATAATAATAAATTAATTAATAAAAAATAATTAATGGTCCAAGTACAGGGTCTGTGGACAGATACAGAAAATATACAGTATAGCTACATATTACATAAGATGAGAAAAACTGAATCAGTGTTTATATTTAGGGCTTTTTGGCTTTTCATAAAGTGTTCTTTCAAACTAGTATAATGCAAACCTCTTTAATACACATTTAAGTGATTATTTTATTGCTCTTTATCTATTTGCATCTATAGATTTCAATCTTTAAAGAGTTTTTTCTCTTATAAACACCAAACTTTACAGCACAATTCTAAAATTCATCTTAACCTACTTTAAGTATTATTCATTCAGTGTCATGTATCACTGCAATCTCTGGAAGTAATCTATAACAATTTCAACTAAATTAAATATTTCATCCCGTTTCAATTATTTGACAAATAATTTAGTATTGCAGTGTCAGGAGCATCATGCACTCGTTATTTTTGAGCGGGCACGAGTGAAGGGGGTTCTCTCATGCTTGTCATGTGACACACAGCAGCCACAATACCACTGTATAACTGATATAGGCTTATGTCCTACTGAAAGAAATAAAACACTGAAAAAAACAAACAATAAAACCATCAGAGAAAAAATGAATGGTTTCCACTACAAACACATTACAAACATTACAAACCATCAACTTTTAACCATTAAAAATGGTTTTCTGTAGTGTGTTTTGGGACATATTCCATTAGGATTTATTGGTTTTAATAGAAGGAGACCAATTCCCAGCAGAGACCCACAGGCTCCGTTACAGTCTCCCATTGAAACCCATTAAAACTGCTATTTTTAATCGCAGTGCCGTTTAACTGTAAAATTATGCAATTTTTGTTAATAAGCTTTCATTCTGTTGGCAAGGCTTCAAAATAATTTTTTACTATGTTTACCAGATGGTGCCATTTTTTCAGGTTTGGCCTATAAAGCAAATACTCGCTTTATTCCTGTTTTCTGCTTCTGCATATTATAGAGCCAGCTGGATAAATAATGCAGCTTTAATTGTGTGGGTGTGTTGGTACGGATGTCAGAGTGTGGTTTGTGTGTGTTCTTGTAATATTTAAGAGAGAGAGAGACTCTACTGTAGATCACAAACCCAGCCACTGTGTGCACCAGCGCAGTTTTGCCGGCATCTAATGGGAAAATGTGGTACTGCGCCCAAACTAAATCTTACCGAAAGCTCATTTTTTGAGATATCAACCTGAAATTTGGAACACAACTCGTTTAGATTCATGGCTTTGATTTTCTAGCAGGTTTAGAGTTCAACGTGTTTCATAAAATATATATTTTATATAAAATATTGTTCATAAATCATTTTCATAAACTTAAACCTGTATAACTTTTTTTGGTTTCACTTTTTTAACTTTTTTTACTTCAACAATAATCTGCCATGTGTCTTCTTTAAAATTAGACCAAACTTAAGTCAGTGCTCCCAAGCTTCAAATTTGTACCGTTTTTTTGACACGGACATTTTTGTCCACTATGGACCTATGTGTAACTTTTTTTATTAGGGTTTAGTTTTTAAAAAATTAAGTACCAGATATGGGTGTCATACCATAAAATACTTTTAATACAACTGACTTTGTATTTAATGTGAATTCAATAAAAAACATTGTAAATTACTAATTAGCCCATAACACTTTCCTTGTACAAAAAGAGAGCAAAGAACGTTTTCACTTCAGTCCAAATTTAGGGGGGCCAAGCTTGTTGACAAGGGGGCACTGGCCCCCCTAGAACCGCCCCTGGATCCCGCTCCGAGGTTCCGCTCCGAATTAAATGATTCGAGCTCGGAATCTGAATTAAATGATTCACACTTCGAAGTTCCGATCTAAATCAAATGATTCGCGATATGCGATCGGAGCACTTCGACTCAGTGAATCATTTCGCGACGCAACTGATTCGGAGCTTCAAAAAGCTCCATTTCACTCATCACTGCGTGCTTTTTAAAGTCATTACAAGTGATGCCAAAATTGGAAAATGAATGGCTCTTTTGAACCGTTTTTCGCTCGTGAATCGCTTGGATTGAAGTCAAGAGTTTGAATGTTTTCAGTCATGTTTACACACACTTTCAGCAGCACTACCGTGGCTTAGCTCGCTAGTGTTATGATATAGCTAAAATAAAATATTCATATTTCCATTCCAAAGATAACTAAAGGGAATTGTATTGGTTTTAATGGAAACTATAACGGTGTCTACTGGTATGTGATGGATTCTATTGGTGGGATGTTAAATCCTGTTGGACAAATGCCCAAAACACACTACAAAAAGTAGTTTTACTGGAAAGCTAATGATTTATAATGGCATTTTAATGGAAACCATTGGAATTTCTGTGATGTTTCTATTGTTTTTTTTTAGCAGGGTATTCAGTTGAGGTAACCAGTTTAGTGAAATATGACGAGCTGCAGCTCAAAATACATGTGAGATGGAGAAATTGTGCATTATGATGGAGTTTGTACCTTAATTCACTATATTTGAAATAGTTTGAGCTGCAGTTCAGTTGCAGTTCAATAGGAAAGTTGAGCAGATCTCATACCATAGAATTGAATGTTCAGTTTCAGAGTTTTAGCTCAAATAAAATCGCGTAAGTTTTTCTTGCCATCAGTGCATGACGTCATGTCAGTGAGGTAAGCGGCACAGCGGTGTGACGTAACGAGGAGGCGGGGCCTGCACCGGGTCACGTGACAGCGCCGCTGCGCAGCTCGAGCGACTGGAACGGAACCGAATCACCGGACAAATCCGCTCCGTTTACCGGCCCAGCGCGACCTCCCGCCTCCCGCGACGCGTTCCAGCAGCGGCAGCATCATGTCGGCGGTGCAGCGGATGAAAGTAGCGAACGAGAAACACAGCAAGACGATCACACAGAGAGGACACGTGCAGAAAACCACGGTACGCGCGCTCGCGGCTCTCGCGCACGAACGAACCAACAAATACGATATACTCGATGCGCATAAATACACACACCGCGCGCACACAGCACACTAACACACACACACACAAAATACACAATCACCGCTAAGAAAAAAGTACCATGGTATTACTATGGTATTATTCTCTGAAATAACATTAAAGTGCCATATATCAGAAGAAATGTGTTATTACTATTTTATTATGGCATATATATTTTATTCCATGCTACAGTAATTACAAGAAATATTTCAAACACACACATCAGGCTCTCAAAATATGGCGTTCTATTAATGCTAAAATTAATGCTTTTGTCAAATGTTTGCTGTTGTTTTATTTGTGTTTTAGCTCAGTTTTATTCTTTATAAATTTCAGCGCTCAGTGAATGCTCTGCAGCACATTTTACAGACATCCAGGTAAACAAACAGAACATTTAGATTTTTTCCAAACCTTTCAGATGAATTTATCTTTCACAGCTAAAAATATGACGTTCTAAGAACGTTCTGCTAATGTTCCCGTTAAGTTATTTTCTGATGTTCTCTAAACATTTATAATGTCCAATTTTATTTTTAGCATGTTGCAAACATTATGGGAACATTACTGTTGTATGTTTTCTGAACATTCTGAAATAAGTAGCAACATTTAAAAATGTTCGATTAACGTTCAATTAAAAATGTTTTGGGGAAAAAAAACAAAAAAACATTTCGTTAACGATCTACACATAATGTTTATGTGGTAATATTTTGAGAACAAAGACCAGATATCTTTGAACAAACGATAGTATTGTGCAAGTACTGTAGAATATATAATGATTCAAGTAACAGCAACTTTATAAATAGAATAAAAACAGAATAAAGCAAAAACGCACGTATGCACGTTCTTTATTCATCATTTTGTAGAAGTAAGGTTAAAATCTTGCTGATTTTTTCTTGCTGATCTTACTCCGACCAAAGTGATTTAAACGCACTTGATGTCGTAATTACGACTTCCTAACGCGCAGATACATAAATACGAACTTCCCAGGCAGACTTAAACACATAAATATTCAAATTAATAGGCAAAATGCATTTTTGGCACATTTAGAGCTCCATAATTTTTGGAAACGGTCTAAAACAGAACATGAACATCAACATAACTTATCTTAACAATTACACAATGACTGTAGACATGCACTAATGTTTAGTCCACTGTTTTTTGGCACAAAGCTCGTACCCTTAAGCTTGTGATTGCGTGTGTTTGAGCTGTAGATGTGTGTGTGTGTGTGTGTGTGTTAATGACGTGTGTGTTTGTCCTGCAGCGTGTGGTGAATGAGGAGAAGTCTCCGGTGGGTCCGTGGCTCCTCGCGCTCTTCGTGTTTGTGGTCTGTGGATCAGGTGAGACGTGAAAACAGCTCTACGTATATATATCAGATTCATCAATACTCTTAAAGAAATAGTTCAGCCAGAAATTAAAATGTGCTCATCCTCAGATCATTAGTTTCTTCATCAGGTTTGTAGAAATGTGTCTCTGCATCAGTGTCTCAGCAATGGATGCTCTGCAGTGAATGGGTGCCGTCAGAATGAGAGTCTGATAAAAACATCACAATAATCCACAGCACTCCAGTCCATCAGTTAACATCTGGAGAAGACAAAAGCTGAAACTAATCCAGCATTAAGACGTTTATATAATCCATAATAACGCTTCTTGCAGTGAAAAAGTGTTCTGGTGTGAATCAGGAGAGAAATCTGCAGATCAAGCAGCATTTACAAGCCAGAACAGTTGGATTTTGATGTGATGTTAACTGATGGACTGGAGTGCTGTGGATTATTGTGGTGTTTTTATCAGACTCTCATTCTGACGGCACCCATTTGTTGTTTGTTGTTTTTTTCCTCATTAATGCAGAATATGATCCATTAGAGATGCTTCACCTCAGATCTTGCTGATGATGTTCCAGCTGCATGAATAATGTGGTGTTTATTTACATAGAGTCTGATGCATGCGTTATCATTTAGGTGATTTGCATGCTGCACAGAACAAGGCTGTTGTTTCACGGATCTCATATGTAAATCCTGTGGTTTTTAACAGCTAAAAATAATGTTATTGGGGCATTAAAAGGTAACCTGCAGTTTCCTGGTATCCTCTTACAGTGTGAAATCAACAATCTACAGTGTGTTCAGTCATACAGTCATCAGAACACAGTGTGTTTGTTCCATGGCTCTTCTTTCAGACTAGTGTAAAGAAAACATCCAAAACACGCATTTAAGTGTTTCTTTTCATTCCAATCCAGTCTTTTAAGGAGTTTTTCTCTTACTTTCTTCTCTTACAAACACCAAACGAACAGATTTATTCCAGATTTGTTCATATTTCATTCACACTGATTTATACAACATTTCACTCCTGAAAACATGTGAAAATGTGTTTGCTTTCTGTCTGTTGACGGTATTTTCTGATTTACGGAGTGAAATAGAGCAATCCTTTAACTCTAAAAACTTTAATATGACAACATAATCAAATATGAATTATGAACATGGACTCAAATTTCTGTAAATAAAGGGCATTTCTATGCAGACAGTTCTTCATTTGCATATTTAAACACAACATTTCAGAAAACCTCTCAAGTTCTTTTTCTCTTTTTAATGTAATCACTAATTATGGTGTATTAGTTCAATTTGTTTATCATATCAAGATTTAATACGAGTCGAAATATGCATTATAATTAGTGCTGTCAAACAATAAATCACAATCAAAGTTTTTGTTTACATAATATATGCATGTGTACTGTGTATATTTATTATGTATATATGAATATGCACACATACAGCATATATTTAGGAAATATTTACATGCATATACATTTCTATATTTATATTCTTAGATTTTATATTATATACAAATGTATTTAATATATAAACATAACATTTTTCTTAAATATATACATGCATGTGATTGTATTTATATATACATAATAAATATACACAGCACACGCACATATATGATGTGAACAAAAACGTTTATTTTGGATGCGATTAATCATTTGACAGCACAGGTTTTGTCTGACGTCTCTGTCTCTTTGGTCGTGACACAGGCTTTAATATGACGATGTTAATGTTATATGTGATGTGATCAGGCTGTAATGTGATGCTTGTTTGGGTTTTAGCGATCTTCCAGATCATCCAGAGCATCAGGCAAGGCTTGTGAGCATCCGTCTGCAGACGTCTGAAGGATCTTCCATGCAGTCGTTCACTTCTTCTGTTCATCTCTCAGTTTACAGCTGATTTAATGCATGTGTGTGTGTGTGTGTGTGTGTGTGTGTGAGGGAGGATGTTCTGGAATCTTATTATTGTCACTGATGAGGTTTTGTATGAACTCCGTGTGAAAATCAGACATCAGTAGTCATACGATCCTGTACATCTGTGTCTCTTCCTCGCTCTGGCAGGAGATTAATGCTGTGTAATAATGATTTTATACAAATAAAAGGTATTTTCTCTATCTGCACTGTGTTTTCTTTCAGAATAAAACCAACACAAATTCACCATGAAAATACAGTCAGCATCAAATGAAAATCTCTAATTGCTTGTCTTTCATTCAGTTTTGTTTTGTTTTGTCTATTTATTTTTTGTAGATTACTTACACACAGTAATCCGTCGCTGATTCCACTTTTCACGACCAAAATTGTAGTTAGTAACGTAATCTATTACATTAAACACTTTAGCTAATATAATCAGACTACTTTTGGATTAGTTTTGACGTAACTTGTTTATCAATTTGATTTAATTAGGACAATCTTGTACTATATTGATATAAAAATTAGTGCTGTCAAATGATTAATCGCATCCAAAAGAAATGTTTTTGTTTACATAATATATTTATGTGTACTTTGTATATTTATTATGAATATATAAATACACACACGCCGCATGTATATATTTCAGAGAAATCTTATTTTTATATATGAAATGTATTTATTTATAACATAAATTATGTGAATATAAATATACGCATGTAAATTCATGTAAATATTTTCAAAATATATACTGTATGTGTGTGTATTTATATATATACATAATAAATATACACAAAACACACAAAAACATATTTTGTATGCGATTAATCATTTGACAGCACTAATAAAAATATAAAGAGTAAAAAAATATATTACATTCGTTGTAATTAACAGCATGAAGTGCATTAAACATTACGTCAAAGTTTCAGAAACTGGGTTTGTAATTAATTAAATCATAAAAATTAAAATCAATCATTTTAACGTAACAACAAAATAAAACACTTACTAAAAAAGATTAAATATTTTATGTTTACCTGCATGTAATGTGACCATTAATGTCAGAGAACCGTGAACATGCAAATGTGATATTTAATTATTAAAATATTTATTTTAAAATCTCAGGGGTACTTCAAATAAAAATATATTAGGTGAAAGAGGATCAGATGACAAAGTTAATTTGAATTTGTGCATTTTAATGTGTTTGAAAGACAAACGCCTTCCAAAGACAGAAATACATGGTTGAATAATCTACTGATTGATAATTTAAATAAAAATGAATATGTTCATCAGTAGCTGATGCAATGTTGAAACACTTCTTGTACTCGCAGCACCTAATGACTGATCTCTGAGTGAATGTTCACAAAACTGACAGACTTTCTGAGTGTATATAAGCAGCAGACTATTTTAGAAAGGAACATTCAAAAGATGAAAAATAGGAATTAGGGAGATTATTCATAATTTATGGCTATTGTGTGAATAATATGTAATAGAGCTCAACATTAATGCTTGTCTGGGACAAGTGGATTTTTTTAAGGGGCAAGTGAAAGAAGAGAATTGCACTTGCCCGACCGGACAACTAATCTGATTAAAACATCTAATTGCACCAAATCTTTGGCGAGAATAGTTCTGATTTTATTACGTTCAGTCAGTGTAAACTGCGATTGATAATGGATAATCAGTCACTACAAGATCACACCAGCTGAAGCTCACGCAGCTGTCTGAGAGAGAATCTCGAGAGAACACAACTGCACACAGAAGAAACATAATGCATAGCTTTTATATTTATAATATACAGCCTAGTTAAGCAGCATGACACGAAAGTTTCCTGAAAACCACGATTGCAAATTTGACAGTTTAATATTTGAATTTATTAAATATATTGTCAACGTTGACTGTTTTTGCTCCATTTGGTTAATGAAAATAGTTCCAAACAAAGATCGCAGCAGAGCAGTCGCGCATCTCTGCAACACACAGAGGTGTTTTGTTAATGAATTTTGAATCATTTGAGTCAGTGATTCAGTGGTCCATTCATAAAGACAGGCACTTGCTTCATTCTTGAATGAATCATCTGTCTGAACGAATCATTTGAAGGCATGCTTCAATGACTCATTAATTAAGATAGTCACTTGCTGCCACCTACTGGCGGTTTACTTTCATAGTAGCTTATCTTTGCATTTTTTCTAACATTTCATATTTGTATATATATATAGGCCTATATATATATATATATTAAAACATCGAGCTCACAACTGTCAGTCCTGTCCCTGATAGCACACGTACATCTCTGAGACGTCTATTTGACGTCTGCATTTACATCTGCAAGACGTATTTTTTAGGGTGTTTGCTCATCTGCAATACGTCTATAGGACGTCTCCTTTTAGATGTCAAATAGACGTCTATTAGATGTCTTTAAGATGTTTATGATTTAGAATGTATGTAAAACTGACATCTTACAGACGTCTGTCAGACGTTTATAGACAGCAGATGCTTTCCAGATCAAGAGATCTTTAACAGACATCTTGTAGACGTACGTGTGCTATCTGGGGTGTCTTGTGTTGAGCTCCCATTATGATCCTTAGGGTGCTTTCACACTTGGTTCGCTTGCCTGGTCCGAACCCGAGTTCGATTGCTCCCCCTCCCCCTGCCCCCGCTGGACTGCGTTCATATTATTTCATTTGGTTCCGAACCGTGGTTCGTTTGTGTCATCAAGCCAGCAGCTGTTGCTTAGTAACGACGGCGCAGGAGAACGCGGCAAAATGCATAAGATTGCTCTCTTTTATATATTTACGTTTTTGAACTGTCTTACGAATGTACTGCAAATGCTCTAAAGAACGCTGAAGGCGAATAGAAATGAGACATACAGCTCACTGTTTGCTGCGTGTCAGTCACGCTCGTCAGGAAAGTGAGTGAATCACACACATACACACATTTTTATCAAATAATACGTCATTAATAGCGGTTCACTTTCGCGATTTGGTACGATTGCGTTCACATCTGCAGCGAACCGTACCGGAGTTCACATGAACCGTACCCAGATAGCACACGTACGTCTGCAAGATGTCTGTTAAAGATCTCTTGATCTGGAAAGCATCTGCTGTCTATAAACGTCTGACAGACGTCTGTAAGATGTCAGTTTTACATGCATTCTAAATCATAAACATCTTAAAGACATCTAATAGACGTCTATTTGACATCTAAAAGGAGACGTCCTATAGACGTATTGCAGATGAGCAAACAGCCTAAAAAATACGTCTTGCAGATGTAAATGCAGACGTCAAATAGACGTCTCAGAGATGTACGTGTGCTATCAGGGTACCTTTTCAAGCGGACTCGGGTACGGTTCGTGGGTGCGCACCTGAGTTCGGAAGACAGCGTTCACATCATCCAAACGAACCGAACTCAGACGCCAATCGAACTCGGGTGCGCACCAAAAGTGCTAGTGTGAAAGCACCCTTAGATTCACCTGTGTTCCCCTCGTTATCTCGTTTACTCCCAAGTACTTAAGCCCTGTGTTTTCCCGCGTCTAGCGTCTGGTATTATACATCAACCCCAATGCTACGTGTGTGTTCCTGCCTGTTCTGTGTGTGTCTTTATCTGGATTTAATAAAGACTGTGATGAGTTCTGAATCTCCTTCATCTCCGACACAGTAGCAGCACTGTGACTACAACATTATTTATGCTGTTATAATTTTGCATGCAGTGTAAATGCATTCATGCTATATTTCAGCTACACTGAACTGTTCGTGTAAAAGCATCTGAATGCCGCTCCAGTCACTTCTGTTTCTTCTGCAGTGGATTTTGTAGATACTGATTTAATTTGATTGGTAACAGCCCTATATTGTCTTTATTATAGTAAGTGAAATTATTAACAGAATGTAAGAATTTGATATGAAAAATGATGCATGCATTTATGCGTTTAGGGAAAAATGCCCTTCAAATAGGTCAAAAAATTACCTGTAAATCAATTTAAATAAATTTTTCTATGCAATATTAAGTCATATAAAACGTAATTTTCCAACAACAAAATTGTGGCCAGTGAAATGCTGAGTGGCTAGTAAATTTGGAAAACCACTAGCCACAGTGGATGGAGCAAAAAAGTTAATGTCAAGCCCTGTTCATCATGTAATCCATAAAAAGTTATTGTAGTCTGATTATGAGTATTTTAAAATGTAATTTAATCTAATTACAATTACTTAATTTTCCTATTTCAAACAGAAAACAATATTATTTTTCTTACCCCATTGGCAGATTATTTTGCTTGTTTCAAGCAAAAACTCACTTAATTTTGACTTGTCTAGAAAATCCTTCTTGATTTAAGAATTTCATGATATTTTGGCTGGAAACAAGACAAAAAATCTAAGTAAGAAAAGCATTTTTTGCAGCGTATATAACTCTATATAACACATACTCAGATCCTGTTCAGATCGCTGAGTACTGTCTCCTAGTGTTAGCTGCCTTACGGAGTCTTGTTCTAGTTTAGTCTGGTCTTTTCATATTGCCTTGTTTCTTGTTTCCTGATTCCTGCCTGTGTACCTTGGATTAACCCTTGCCTCGCCGCTCGGACTCCATCTGCACCTCGTCTGGAGTATTGCTCATGTTTCTGGATTACTCATCTTGTCAAGCCCTCTGGATTCTGTTTGCCGATCGATGACCTACGCCAGCCCTAGGAATATTCTTGTGTCTTGCCCGTGCCATACCTGCTTGCTAGTGCTTGTTCACCACGTCTGTCAATAAAAAGCTTGCACATGGATCCGCACGCCTCACGCTTCTGTCACTCTGTTACAATCAGGAAGGTTATTCCAGAGTAATATAACACCCAATTTTTTGACTGTAGAGTAAGTAACAGTACATCCGTCCAGATGCAAACTGTAATCCAAGAGATTCTGTGCACTGTTTTTTTTGGTCCAATAATATCTCGGTCTTATCCAAATTTAATAGGAGAAAATTCTCTGTTAGCGTAGATAATTTAGAAGTTACATCTGGGCTTGTAGAAATATAGTATCATCAGCATAACAATGGAAACTAATCCCGTATTTTCTAATAATATTACCAAGGGGCAACATGTATATTGAAAATAGCAGAGGACCTAAGACAGATCCTTGTGGCACTCCATACTTTACTGGATTTAACTGAGATGATTCCCCGTTAAAGTGATATCCATCCACCCTATCTATCTATCTATCTATCTATCTATCTATCTATCTATCTATCTATCTATCTATCTATCTATCTATCTATCTATCTATCTATCTATCTATCTGTCTGTCTGTCTGTCTGTCTGTCTGTCTATCTGTCTGTGCGCGTGCTCGGTTCCGGCGGGCGCGCGCCCGTCTGCGTGACGTCACTGGTGTGAAGAAGATGGCGGCGCTCGTGAAGGCGGAAGGTAAGTGGCGGAATCCGTCGCCGTTAGGGTCAGGCGTTCCTGTCAGTTCCTCAGAACCGGCAGCGCGGTTCGGTTCTGTTCCTCCTGCAGCAGTGCGCCGTGTGTGTGTCTGTATCTCGCTTCTCAGCGTGTGTGTGTGTGTGTGTGTGGTGTATTTGCGTGTGTGCGCGCGTGCGTGTGTCAGTCAGGGGCCTCTGTCATGTTTGTCATATTTATGTTTATGAATAAAATAATGAAACTCAGTCCGACGGTTTCGGTCGGTTCTGTGTGTGTGTGTGTGTGTGTGTGTGTGTGTGTGTGTGTGTGTGTGTGTGTATAGAGTACGGTGCCGTTATGGCTCTCACAGAGTACCATGGTATTACCATGTTTCTGTACACTGCCATTGTTCCTTTTATTTCTGTGTAAATATCGCACCATGCAGTATCATAGCGTTACCGTCTGATACCATAGTATTACCACAGTATTTGTGGTGAGTGTGTGTAGATAAGAGCTGAATCACACACAATATCATGTAAACACATTCACAGAATACTGAAAAAATGACAAATATGAATCATCAACACTCACTGCTTCATAGAGCATTAATATACACTGAAATATGCTGAAATGTCATGAAACTAATGCTTATTTGTTATTAGATTGTGTTTGTATTCAGGCTTCACATAGACTGATTAATTAGCTGACATTACTTTTATTTTGAGATCATGGCATTAATAAAGTACTGTGGCATTTAGTCAGTTAACAGGAATTATATATATATATATTAGTGCTGCCAAACAATTAATCGCAGTTAATCACATACAAAATAAAAGTTTTTTATTCACACACAAATGCATGTTTATACATTAAATATATTTATATATAATATAAATTAAATGCATATAAATACATTTAAACACATGTAAATATTTTCAAAATATATACTGTATGTGTGTGTATTTATATATACATAATAAATATACACGGTACATGCACATGTAAACAAAAACTTTTACTTTGGATGCAATTAATTGCGATGAATCTTTTGACAGCACTAATACACACTCACACACACACACACACACACACATGCACACACAGACGCACGCACACACAGACGCACACACACACGCACACAGACGCACACACAGACGCACACACACACACACACACGCACACACAGACGCACACGCACACACACACACGCGCACACAGACGCACACGCACACACACACACACGCGCACACACAGATGCACACACACACACACACACACACACAGACGCACGCACTCACACACACACACACACACACACACACACACACACACACACACACACACACACACACAGTGCAGTACATTATATTGCATGGAGGTTGATGTCTACACACTGACGCTGTTGTTGTTGAAAACGGTCGTGATGTGGTTGTTTGTGGAATGTTTTTGTGGAAATTGTGGTTGTTTTTATGATCTTTCAGCTTATAAAAGTAAATGAGCCACATTCACTGAAAAAATAAAAAAGCCGGTAGATGCTCGTGATGGAGCACTGAATCCTGTACTAATGTGTTATGTATAAAGTATCTTGAATTTGAGTTGTTTTAGTTGATGTTAATGCTTATTTTGAGTAATTTGATGTATTTTGCTGACGGTGGTTTCTGTGATCTGCTTATGCTTACGATGCTTTTGGTTGGCACAGAAATTACACAAGACAAAAATAAAATATAATTTGTTTGGTGGTGTGGCGTTTACCGTATTTTCTGTCGCTAATGATTTGTGTTGACTGAAAAGGTACATGTTTTATTTACATAATACTTATGATTTATTCATTGTCCAGAGTGCTCGTGGGTTATTCTCTGATGGCGCAGCCTTAGGCTAAAGATTATTGCTTTATTTAGAAATCTGAACAGTAAAAGCACCTGTTTTGATTATGAATTATTAGTAATAAAAATGATCTGCGGTCAGCTGGTAGTTCAATGACTGATGCTGAAATGCATAATGAGGATTTAATCTTCAATCATAAACCAATAAAATGCAATCCAGAAAAATTAAAATGAAAAACATGTAATAAAAGGGAAAATAAAACAATTCTGAAAGAAAATCATAAAAACATTTCATTTCAAGGCACTAAAAATATATTTTTATCAAACTTTTAATAAATTGTTGTTCAATTCTAAAGATTCCATGATTTAAATTAATTAGACATGCTTTTTGTTTACAAAAAAATAAATAAAATGGAGTAAAATAAAAAGAGAAAAAAACTGAATACAGAAGAAAAACTGAATTTGGAAAAACAAATAAAACAAAATCTGAAGAAAAAAAACGAATTAATCCCTGAAATTATTTTACACAGTATTTGCTAAAAGAAAAACAGAAATACATAGAAATGTGAAAAAATATGCTTTGATGCTATTATTTGTAGAGTTTCTAGCACTTACTCAGCCTGATCATTTACTAATTTAATGTATATTGGATTATAACTTCAAAATGATATGTTTTAGAAATATTGTCTGTATTTTGAAATGTATTTTGATATTTAGGGATCAAATAGCATTGAGACATCAGGACACGAGACATGAGAGAATGTGATTGTTTCTGGACTGAACTGATGATCCGTCAGAACCAGCAGCACAGCGAACACATCGATATTATATAAGAGAAACACGTGTGTGTGTGTGTGTGTGTGTGTGTGTGTGCGTGTGTGTGAGAGAGAACTGTGAGAATACATTTGATCACCTACTGCTGCAGTTACCAGGCAACACAGACGACAGATCCAGAGAGAGAGGCTTTCTACAGCAATCCATCGCTGTTACAGTCTAGTTATGTGTTTTTATCTCGTTTTTATCTGGTGGCTTTTATTGTGGGTTTTATGTTTCTTTATAAACCCCACCCAGTTCATATTCTGTGAGTGTGTGTGTGTGAGAGAGAGTGTGTGTGTGTGTGTGTGTGTGTGTGAGAGAGTGTGTGTGTGTGTGTGTGTGTGTGTGAGAGAGTGTGTGTGTGTGTGTGTGTGTGTGAGAGTGTGTGTGTGTGTGTGTGTGTGAGAGAGAGTGTGTGTGTGTGTGTGTGTGTGTGTGTGCGTGTGTGTGTGTGTGTGTGTGTGTGAGAGTGTGTGTGTGTGTGTGTGTGTGTGTGTGTGTGTGTGTGTGTGCTTGTGTGTGTGTGTGCGCGTGTGTGTGTGTGTGTGTGTGAGAGAGTGTGTGTGTGTGTGTGTGTGTGTGTGAACTTCAGAATAATTAGCAGGTGCTGATACAGTATTTTAGCTCAGTGTAGCTGCATTTTATGTGGTTTATGTATCTTCATACACTAGAAATAAAAAAAAAAAATAGGGTAAACGTACCTTAAGCTCATCAGTATCTACATTTAGACATTTTTAGTGCACACGAAATTGGTTTCAGTACAAAAACTTGTTAAAATAAAATATTAATCTCTCACACAAAAATATTTAATTTTATTTTAAACTAGATAAAAAAAGTTAGTCAAGACAAACTTTAAACTTTAAGGAAAGTTTTTAAAGAATAATTGTAAAAATATATTGTTTTGAAGGCACAAAGTCAATCACAAAAAGCAGAACAGTTATATATTCATAGTGAAGTGTGATTCAAGCACATTGCAGCATCTATAGTCCACGTTCAGCTAAATAACATTCAAAAATCAGATAAAACAAAGCAATAAAACATGTAATTCATGGAGATGAACCTCTTATTAAATGCATGTCAGTTTATCTATATTCTCTTGTGACTGGAGAACACTGCATGATTTTCCTCAGATTTACAGTCTGGAGAAGCCAGAGATCAGAGCCGGTCTGCAGATCTGAGTCAGAATCCAGAGAAAATCAATTCACTTTAATATTAACTTTTAATATGTAAAGTGTGTTTATGAAGTATTTACAGACGTTGAATGTGAAGAGCTTAAAGAGGAGCAGCAACTATTCTTAATACATTTCATGTAATATTTATTAAAATGACAGGATTTGTGCTAAATATATAGTCTAGGTCATGTATTAAGTTCATACATATTTTAATATGAACAACTATTATTAACAATATCTATGAAATTATACTTCTTCTTGCTGATGTCACACTGAAGCTGTGATTTTCATAGTCGTGCACCTTTAAGCTCATCTTACAATAATATGAAATCTTTAAAAATTACAGCACTGTAAAACCACAGACCAGCAATAAACTGTAGATTTATAATATTATGGATGTAAAAGTACAAGCCAGTAATGCCAGTGATGCGCAGCTGTATTTTCAGCATCATTACTGCAGTCTTCAGTGTCACATGATCTTCAGAAATCATAATAATATGCTGATTTGCTGCTCAACAAACATTTCTGATTATTATCAATGTTGAAAACAGTTGTGCTGCTCAATATTTTTGTGGAAACTGTGATACATTTTATTTTTCAGGATTCACAGATGAATAGAAAGTTCAAAAGAACAGCATTTATTTGAAACAGAAATCTTTATTAACATTATAAATGTCTTTACTGACAGTTTTGATCAATTTAATGCATCCTTGATTAATAAAAGTATTAGTTTTTTTTTCTTTAAATTTTATAAACTCTCATGTAAACTAATAATTTAAATAAAAATGTATAAATCTGTAAAAATTGTGTAAAAAAAAAAAAAAAAATCGTAATGATTCCTAGCTTTGGCTGGTGGTGTGTGTATATCTGATAGAGTTTACAAAGCTATTTAGAATTTTTAAAGAAATATTTCTGTTTCAAAACCACCAGTTTTTTTTTTTACTTTACTTGGTTGATAAATAAGCTCAATGAAAAGATGCAAATAAAAACCTTAATTCTTCTTTTTTTATATATGTCTCTAGTTTTCATAGATTTTATTTTAGCTTTGGCTTTAGTTAATTTACGATATAAAGTTAATTTGCTGAAATAAAAATTTTTATTTATTTTTTTTTAGAATTTTTTTTTTTTTAATTTAATTTAATTTGTGTTAACT
Source organism: Onychostoma macrolepis (assembly GCF_012432095.1). Classification (NCBI taxonomy): domain Eukaryota; kingdom Metazoa; phylum Chordata; class Actinopteri; order Cypriniformes; family Cyprinidae; genus Onychostoma; species Onychostoma macrolepis. The sequence continues at coordinate 791,737 of NC_081177.1, forward strand.
TTTATTGTATTTCCTGTCAGTGTTGCAGTTTCGTCCTCCCTGGAATGTGTGACTGCCTCCTGCAGGCCGGAGGAGTGTGTGAACTTCACCATGAACAACAAGGACACGACCACAGAGTCCGGTCCGTCACACACACACACACACACACACACACACACACACACACACACACACACACACACACACACACACACACACACACACACACACACACACACACACACACACACACACACACACACACACACACACACACACACACACACACACACACACACACACACACACACACACACACACACACACACACACACACACACACACACATATACATCCATGCTGAATATTTACATGTAAAAACCAGAACAGAAGTATAGATGTGTAGATGATGATGAGTGTGTGATGGTCAGTGCTGACCGGTGTTTGGTGTTTAACAGAGACCAGCGGTCAGATGAAAGTGTTTTTACCCAATAAGCTGCTGGAGTGTTTGCCTCGCACCAGCTCTTTACCCAAAGAGAGACTGCGCTGGAACACCAACGAGGTGTGTGTCGCTGCACATAAAATATTAACTTCATACTGTCAGACTCTATTAGGATTTGATATTAGTTTCTATTTTTCATATTTCATGATTTGTTAAATACGTCTATTGTTTTTAGTAAGTTTTATTTCAGTTTCAGTATTTTTTGCACTGGCAAATAAAGCTGAAATAAAATGAGTTGAAGAGTTTTTATATTCTATTTTATTTCAGTTCACATTTATTTCCTTTTATGTGATAAAAATGTTTTTTATTCATGTGGATTATCATCAGTCTCATCAGCTTTACACTGAACTCTATTCTGTCAATGATTTGATGTTTTTATGAGATCTTTTAATAAGTGTTTTATTTTGATTGTTTTTATTTTTAAATTATTTCAGTTTTGCATTTTTATTATTTCATTAGTTTTTAGTGTTAAAAATGTTTTATTTTAATCATTCATTCATTTTAATGTTACATTTTTGTAATTAATTTAATTGAGTTCACGTTTTAGGAATTTTGTTTCATGCTTTTGTATTTATTTATTTATTTTGTTCTCATTTTTGATGTCTGTTTCTTTGCTTATTAGTTTTAGTTTATTTTGTTTTAAGTAAATAAAAATGAGAAATGTTGGCTTGGCAACTAAGTTTAAGTTATTTTATATTTTATTTGTGTTTATTAGTTTGTTATATTTTATTAATTTCAAGTAATGAAAATGTAAATTTTTTTAATTTCACAGCCCTGATCACAGCTGGTTTATAGCGGACACTGGATTATAATCTGAGTGTGTTGTGTTTGTGTGTTTCAGGAAATAGCATCCTTCTTGATTTCGTTCGACAGACATGACGAGTGGCTTTCTTGCACGCTTAAGACCAGGTCAGTCGTCAGACCGTGTTTGATTTCATTTTCACGTGACTGATGGTGGACCGACTGAAGTTCTGTCAACACACAGCTACACGGGAGTTTAACAGCGGTTCACACACATGATTCACAAGTTAATTTGATCTAAAAGTAAATTAATTGAACGTACAGTGGCATTAGTGAATATTTAAAACAAGATTGGTTCAGCTGTCTGGTTGTGTTTTGACTGAAGTGTATTTTTAATTCCTGCTTCCTGAACGGTGAATGAAATCGATGATGTTCACACACAGGCCACAGAACGGCTCGATCATCCTTTACAATCGCAAGAAGGTCAAATACCGGAAAGATGGATATTGCTGGAAGAAGAGGAAGGACGGAAAGACGACCAGAGAGGATCACATGAAGCTGAAGGTTCAGGGCATGGAGGTGTGTGTGTGTGTGCGAGTGTGTGTGTGTGTGTGTGTGTGTGTGTCACGCTCACACGTTTCTCTCTCTCCTCCTGCAGTGTCTTTACGGTTGTTATGTTCATTCCTCCATCGTCCCAACATTCCACAGGAGATGCTATTGGCTGCTGCAGGTTAGTTATTATGAGCATGTGACACTAATCTACCCAATCAGAAGCCAGGATGTGTACATATTAAATAAGAAGTTACTGTAGTTATGATATTATTTTTTTATACAACATCTATGCTTTGCTTCAGTGCTAGATGTTTGCAATAAACAAGAAATAAAAAATAAAAATAAATATATTTATTTTAATTTAGCATATTTATGATTTAATAATTAATTATTTTTATTTTGTTATATTAAAATTATTTTTTGTTTTATGATTTAATTATTTTAATCATTTCTATTATTATTATTAATTTTAATAAATGTTTTATTTTTATTGCTTTATTTTTATTTTAATAAAGTATTTCTTTATTTTGATTTAAAAATATATATATATTTTAATTGTTTTTATTTTAAAATATTTATTTTAGACATTTTATGATTTAATACATTTTAAATACATCTATTTTAAGTGTTTTATTTTCATTACTTTTATTCAAACATTTTTGTGATTTAATAAGTAAATAAATTAGTATGTGTTTTCATTATTAGTTTATATTTTAAAATTAAGAAAAATATTTAACAATTTTAGTGTTTTACTTTAATTGTTTTTATTTTAAAATGGTTTATTTTACATTTGTATGATGTATTTAATTTTTAGTACGTGTTCTATTACACTTATTTTAACTATGACATTGTTTTACAAAAATGCATATCCTGTGTGTGTGTGTGTGTCAGAACCCAGACATTGTTCTCGTGCACTATCTGAACGTGCCGTCGCTGGAGGACAGTGTGAAGTCATGTGGCCCGGTGTCGTGTGCTCTGACCGACCGCAGGGACAGTCTGCGCTGGAGCCGAGACGAACTGCTGTCTCAACTCAAACCCATGTGTGAGTGACCAATCACACGCCTGCAGCCTCACCATACAACCAATCACACGCCTGCAGCCTCACCAAACAACCAATCACACGCCTGCAGCCTCACCAAACAACCAATCACACGCCTGCAGCCTCACCATACAACCAATCACACGCCTGCAGCCTCACCAAACAACCAATCACACGCCTGCAGCCTCACCATACAACCAATCACACGCCTGCAGCCTCACCAAACAACCAATCACACGCCTGCAGCCTCACCAAACAACCAATCACACGCCTGCAGCCTCACCAAACAACCAATCACACGCCTGCAGCCTCACCATACAACCAATCACACGCCTGCAGCCTCACCATACAACAAATTGGTTCCTACCGTAAATATATCAAAATGTAATTTTTGATTAGTAATATGCATTGCTAAGAACTTCATCTGGAAAGTAGGGGTGGGCGCTGTACCAGTATTAACGTGACTAACGGTATTATGTTGTGTCATGATATGGATTTTGCTATACCATGGATACCGTTATATATTCATGGATTTCATTGGATGGACAGACAAAGATTTTTCTTTTGCGCAGGTGTCTTTTGTAGCATAATTTCACACATCTAAAGTACATTTTTGCCTTAGATCTTGAAATCATGTTTTTTTTCTAGTTATATAAGGTGAAAATACATATTCTGCCTGTAATTTAACTAAAGTCTACTAAAATGTGATTCCAATTTTTTTCCCCTCATATCGTGATATAATATCGATATCGTCTGGACAGTGGAAAATATCATGATATGAATTTTAGCTCATATCGCCCACCCCAACTTTTAAGGTGATTTTCACAATATTTTGATTTTTTTGCACCCTCAGATTCCAGATTTTCAAATAGTTGTATCTCAGCCAAATATTTTCTGATCCTAACAAACCATACATCAATGGAAAGATTATTTATTCTTTCAGATGATGTATAAATCTGAATTTCACAAAATTGACCCTTATGACTGGTTTTGTGGTCCAGGGTCACAAATGAGAGTGATGCTAACATGTGGTTACTGTGGTAGCGGCAGAATAATTGACACCGGACTGCTGAAGTGTTGAACAATTTATGCAAAAAACCTAAATCACTCAGTGTGTGTGTGTGTTACATTTTCAATAATTCAGCATATGGTCGTCACTCACGTTTTATCTGGTCAGTGTGACTGTAAATGACTCTATATCTGTGTGTGTGTTCAGTCCACAGTATGAAATGGTCGTGTGGAGGCAACGGTTCTGTGGAGCTCTCAGTGGAGCAGATGGTGCAACAGATCCTAGAAACACAACAGACCAAACCACAACCTCGAACACACACCTGCCTCTGCGGTAAACACACACACACACACACACACACACACACTCACTCACACTCACACTCACACTGCACACACTGCACGCACACACACACACACACACACACACACACACACACACACTCACACTCACACACACACACACACACACACACACACACACACACACACTCACACACACACACACACACTCACACACACACACACACACACACACACACACACACACACACACACACACACACACACACACACACACACACACACACACACACACACACACACACACACACACACACACACACACACTCGCACACACACACACACACACACACACACAGGGCCGGATTTAACTCTTATTGTGACATAGGCAAAATACATTTTTGGGCCCCCCTTCCATATCAATATATATTATTACCACCCCAGCAAAAAAAACAAAAACATCATCAGATGAAACCGTTACGGTGTTTTTCTGTATCGCAATAAGTGTGAAGTCGTTCGGCTTGCGTTTAGTCATTAAAGATCAAATGTAGTTCTTAATTCGTTTAAGAACGGAGAAAGACCGTTCCATTAATAGGCTCCAGCGTTGTGGCCACATTCAGGGTGCATTATTTCTCTAATAATTTTAACAGCCTTGAGTCACAACCACACATCAAGACATTGTTCAGATATGTTATTTCAAGACATTTGTCATGTTTCCATCCTGAAAACGACATTTTAGAACTAATAACGGAGGCTTGAGTTATTGATATGCAGGATAATGCAGAGAGAGAGAGATTAAGCGCGTGTGAATACCTGCGTGTGCGTCTCTCAGCAGCAGTGTCTAATAGCGAATCTTTAAGTTGAACTGCTTCAAGAACCTCACTACTGAGAAATATCAAGTAGCTTTTCAGCTTATTGATAAATTTGCGGCGCAGCACTGACATCAAATGTCGGTGCGTGTCTCCATGTGTGTGCACGAGTGTGCGTCTGTAACTACTGTGTGCGTATGTGGGAGAGAACGGGAGACGGAAAGCGTGATTTCTCTACATAAAAAAGTTTGAAAACATGGAAATAGTTTGTCATTTTTTATCCTATTGTTTGTTATATGTATTTGCTTAATGTCTTCTTGGGTTTTGCTTCTTTTGCTGTTGTAGATAGCCTATAACAAAATTATTATTTATCTCTTTATTGTGTTTTGGAAAGTGGGGACATGGGTCAATGTCCTGAAAAGTCACCTTCTCCTTGTAATACCTGCCATACCCTCGTCATTATACACATCTATGTCCTCATTTGTCACAAAAACGCGCACACACACACACACACACACACACACACACACACACACATTCACAATTTTTACAATAAGTTGTCATAATATTTCACAATATTACTGTTTTTATTGTTTTTGTTTAACTAAACCCCATACTTTGAGATGCTAGCGTGTGATTTTATCAGGGTCACTGAGTTGCTGTGTGACGTGTTTCCCGCAGCATCTCCCGGATCCAACATTCCTCACCGCTGCAACAGCACCAAACATCGCATCATCTCGCCCAAACTGCCCACTCCTCACCCTGCCCTCAGCGAGCTGCAGAATCTGGCCAATGAGGGCTCAGAGGTCGGGTGGGAGGCGGGACCAGGCGATGCATTAGTCGCTGTTGTGCCTTCAGAGAGGATGCAGCCAGAAGAGGGCGGGCGGGGCGATGATCCGGGGGGCGTGGCTTCCCCATGCTCCGCCTCCTCTTCCTCCTCGTCTTCCAGTCCGCCCCAAACGCAGCGGGCGGCGACAATCTCTCTTAGCAACAGAAACGGATTCTATGGTGACCAGCGAGGTGGATTGGCGGCACTCATCGTCATGACGACGGCGGCACCAGTGGGGCGTGGCTGTGGGGAGGACCCAAATGCAGAGTTAGGCTCCACCCACCTGTCGCTCACCCGCGCCGGCGGACGTCTTGTTCTATCTCCTGTGCCGCCCAAACATGACACGCCCTCCCCACCAAGCTCCGCCTCCCCACCGAGCCCCGCCCCTCCTAATCAGGGCGTGGCCACGCTATCACTCACTCTCCTGCCCAGCCCTGTGATTGGAGGACTGCTGCTGACCGACACCCCCGGGACACTCCTGCACCCAAACCCGAAGTCGCCATCGCCCTCGCTGCTCCCGTTTGACCCCGACTCCTTCCTAAACAGCCCCAAACAGGGGCAGACCTACGGAGGCCCCGCCCTCACGCCCCACTCTGTCTCCGCCTCCTCTTCTCCGTCTCCGCCTCCTTCCACGTCTCCTCAGCCGCCGTCTCTGGCTCTGTCTCTTTCTCCCACGTCTCCACCGTCATCTCTATCCTCCCTCTCTTCCGAGACGGAGAGGAAGAGTATTCCGGGTCGTCCCTCGTCCTCGCTGTCTCTTTCGCTCTCTCCGACGCGAACAACTTCTGTGTTGCTCCCGCTGTGTCTGGAGTCGTCTTTAGGACTCGATTCACTGGGTTCCCCTTTGTCTGTCCCGCCCTCTGACAACAGAGCTCCTCCCACCAGATTCGCCGCTCAAGCCCCGCCCGGTCATCTCCTAACCAATCGGCTCTCACCTGCCACCCAAATAACACCCTCCCTCGAAGTTCTGCCGACCAATCAGCTGCCTCCAGTGGGAGAAAAGGCGGAGTCACAGCACCCTTGTCTCTTAGAGTCACACTCCATGTGCATTCAACCTCCGAATCTGATCCCGCCCCCGGCCACGCCCCCAAGCGCGAGTTCCGTACAAGTGAAGGAGGAGCAGTCTCCACCCACTCATGCAAATTTTGAATCAGAAGTCACGCCCATGGACACCACCCACTGCGGCCATATAGACGGTGAGGAGGCGGGGCTTACATTTGACTCCACCTTCCCCGACCTCATATCTGAGCTGATTACAGAGGAGCCCGTCAGTCACCCGCCCACCCTGGCTCCGCCCATTTACCCCGTCCGCTACGTGGTTCCTCCTCAGCCGACACCATCCACCTCGTTCCTGCCCTTCCCGCTCCTTACAAACTCCGGAGGAAACCCAGCGGAAGCCCAGCGGCTGGCCAACATCACAGACTTCTCGCCCGAGTGGTCGTACCCTGAGGTATGAATCTTCACACCACTTCTTTAAAGGGACAGTTCATCCAAAAATGAAAATTCTATCATCATTTACTCACCTTCAAGTCTTTTCAAACCTGTATGAATGCATTACTTCTGTTGAACACAAAAGAAGATATTTTGCAGAATGCTGGTAACCAAACAGGTGACGGTAGCCATTGACTTCCATAGTATTCATTTTCATTCTATGGAAGTCAATGGGTTTGGTTACCAGCAAGACAAAACTTGTTGAGGGTGAGTAAATGATAACAGAATCTTCATTTTTGGTGAACTGTTTCTTTAATTGCTGCAAATCCATTGCAAAATCATTTAAAATAAATACAAAATGAAGTCTTTTAGGTGTAGAAACATTCTTTTCTGAAGTTTAAGCTTTGACTGTTTGTAGAAGAAGAACAAAAGTTCTGTTCTGATTATAAAATGCGTTTCTGCTTGTGTTTCGTTTGGTTAACACCAGTGTTATTTTAGTATAATTGAGACTACTATGGATTATATTTTATATGCTATATAGTTTCGTTTTTTAATTTGTTTTTATCTTTATATTTTCGATTTTAAAAAATAAATATAAAAATATTTTTTTTAATTTGATTTAAATGAAAACTAAAAGTCTTTCAAATCAGGTGAGCCAATATTTTATTCACAATACAACATAGAGAACATAACAAATGTTTAAACAGAGCAGGCATCAAATTTGAAATGAGTTCATTTTGTGTATAAAATTGTAAAATTTAAACATTTATGTTCTCTGTGTTCTATTGTGAATAAAATGTTGGCTCGTGTGATTTGAAATTCTTTTAGTTTTCATTTTATTCAATTAAAAAATGTCCCAACATTTCCGGAATTCGGGTTGTAGTACAATTTTGTTTTGTCTATAAATTTTTATTTTAGCTTTAGTTTTTAAAACTTACTTTTTATTTCAGCTTGTCTAAAATTAGTAAATTAATTAATAAAAATTACATGGGCAAAAAATGGACAAAAACAGCAAAATTACTAAAACTTTAATTAAAATGAAAATGACAAAATATACAAAATATAAATAAAAACTAGCATCTCAATTATACTAAAGTAACACTGGTGTTACCATACTCAAATTAGTAACAAAATTACTAAAATTAAAAATATTGTGTTTTATTTCATGTAACGAGAATGTTTTAATGGTTTTAGTTTGGGGTAACTGTAATAACCGTGTTTAACTCTCTGTGGTTCAGGGCGGAGTGAAGGTGCTGATCACAGGCCCGTGGTCAGAGACGGACGGCCGGTACTCATGTGTGTTTGACCAGAGCAGAGTTCCTGCTTCTCTCATCCAGCCAGGAGTCCTGCGCTGTTACTGTCCGGGTGAGCACACACACACACACACACACACACACACACACACACACACACACACACACACACACACACACACACACACACACACACACACAGACAGACACACACACACACAGACAGACATGCACACACACACACACACACACACACACACACACACACACACACACACATACACAGACAGACAGACACACACACACACACACACACACACACACACACATACACACAGACAGACAGACAGACACACACACACACACACACACACACACACACACACACACACACATATACACACACACACACACATACACACACACACACACACACACACACACACAGACAGACACACACACACACACACACACACACACACACACAGACAGACAGACATGCACACACACACACACACACACACACACACACACACACACACACACACACACACACACACACACACACACACACACACAGACATGCACGCACACACACACACACACACACACACAGACATGCACACACACACACACACACACACACACACACACAGACATGCACGCACACACACTCACTCACTCACACCTGTGGTCAGAGTTGGTCTCACACACAGCCACACGGAGGCGCTCACAGCTTCTCAGAACACATCCAGTCTGACAGAGAAAAACAATACAGTCTCACTGCACAAACATATAAATCAGTTTCCATGTCCTTAAAGAAAAAGACCAACAAGAGGAAGCACACAGTTTTTGTGTATAAGCATTACAGTTATTTAGTGTAATAAAAATAGTAAAATCTCACTTCATTAAAGGGATAGTTCACCCAAAAATGAAAATGTGATGTTTATCTGCTTACCCCCAGGGCATCCAAGATGTAGGTGACTTTGTTTCTTCAGTAGAACACAAATAGTCTGCAGTCTGTTAGTCCTATAATGTCAGTCAATGGGACCCACGGCTTTGAGAGTAACCTTCCTGACCGCGTTCACAACAGCCGGTGCCGTTTACACCGTCACGTGCCGGCTGTTGTGAACGCGCTCAGGACAGTTGGACCGGGCGGCGGATCAGAAGTAAAAAATGATATAAATACTGCTCAGTTTCTTGCACAGACCGATCGTTTCGTGTCTTTAGACCTTAATATATCATCATGAGCCGCAGGGTTCAATTTGGTTTTGTCTGTGTTTGTTTTTTTTACTCTCAAAGCCGTGAGTCCCATTCACTGACATTATATGACTGACAGACAGAGTTACAAATCTTCATTTGTGTTCTACTGAAGAAACAAAGTCACCTACATCTTGGCTGCCCAAAAATTTTCATTTTGGGTGAACTATCCCTTTAAAGTCTCTATGATGAATTTCAAATTCTCCTTCAGTTAAACTTCAAATAAGCTGTAAAGGCTCACAGGTGAATAGGATAAAAAAAAATTAAACTAATAAATATTACTATACTTGAATGATTATGTTAAGAATTGCAAGCATTTTTTGTATTACATTTTGCATTTAGATTTCTTTGATGTTGTTTAAAAATGCAAATAAGGCACTGTCTAAATAAATATATGCTAATTTGCATATATTTCCCGAACAGAAATCTAAATCCAGATTCGTAATTCTTGTTTGATTCTGTCGTCATATTAGAGTTAAAGGTTTTTCCAGAAGATTTCTCTATTTATCACTCCATAAATCAGAAAATACTGTCAACAGACAGAAAACAAACACATTTTCACCATGTTTATTTTAGGAGTGAAATGTTGTATAAATCAGTGTGAATGAAATATGAACAAACCTTCAGAATACAGAAAGGAATAAAACTGTAAAGTAAGAGAAAAACTATGGATTGAGATCTAAATCTACAGACAAAAATAGATAAGTGCAATAAAATAAACACTTAAATGTGTGTTTTGGATGATTTCTTTTCTCTAGTCTGAAAGAAGAGACATGTTATGGAAGCAAAATAGACCAGTCCATGAAAAAACAAACATTTTGCATGTAGAGTTTTGTCTTAGATATAATAAGTTTCCTGTGTGTGTGTGTGTGTGTGTGTGTGTGTGTGTAGCTCATGAAGCTGGACTCGTCGCTCTGCATGTGTTGAAGGACTCCAGCGCTGTCTCTTCTTCTGTGCTGTTTGAGTATCGCGCTCGCAACGCCTCGTCCTTACCGAGCTCACAGCTGGACTGGTTATCACTGGACGGTGAGTAAAACACACACACACACACACACCTGACCCTCCATGTGAAAAACATATAATTTGATCTGTGCTCGTAACAGAAGAGAGATGATGGTCATAAGAGCAGAATCGCAGAGATGAAACATGATCACAAGTGACAGAAGATGATGTTTGTTTGAGAAATATGGAAGTAATCAAAAGAAATAAAGGTTTAGAAATGATTGTGTTATATTACAAAAACAGTGAAAGTAAAGCACAGGACATTGATTTCAGTGGTTCTGAAGGGTGACTATTTAAATAATTATTAATACATTCAAATTATAATGTTAATTATATAAATTTGGATATATTTCCAACGTTCATGAGAAATATATACTTTATAGCAAATATCAGCTCTGTGTTTATATCATTGCAAAATCTGATTTCTGAATTCTTATAAATTCAACTATGAGACATGAAGATATTAAGATTATATAAATGTAAACTTTATCATTTTTATTAAAGCTGCTTTGAAAAAAATTGTATTGTGGAAAGCATTATGCAAATTAAGTTAGGACTTGAAATCAAATTTCCCACAGTGACTATTGAAGAACGCAGTTATTGGAATCATGGCTAATTCATTTCATAATTCAACACTCACAGTTTTTGTTAATGAAAAAACAAGCAGATTTGTCATAATCAGAGCAGAAATACAGAAAATATCTTAGCCTTTATGAGTGAGCTTTGAATATTATGTTGAACGGCAGTCAGAGAGGCTGAGAATCGCTTTATTAGTCTTAGTTTATAATCATAGTTTATGATTTATTAGTATTTCATCATAGTAGTCTGTTCTGAGCATTAAAGAGCTGAACGTCGTGATCCATGACTGTCATTGAAACTCTAGTGTCTTTATTATTAACAACAACTACGAGTATTGATAATTGAAATAAAGCGGAAATAATATAAATTTGAAATATTAGATGAAAAACTTCAACATTTTAAGTTAGTTTTATGAAAATTATTTAAGTTTGTGTACTAAAACTACTAAAATGAAATAAAAATGAATTAAATCTAAATAAAAAAATATATAAATAAATGTATTTTTAAAAATAAAATAAAAATAAAACTGAGAATATATAAACATAAGCTTGAACTCAAATTAAAATAAAAACGGAAAGAGAAAACAAAAATATTAATAATATAAATAACCCTGCACTGGTCAAAGATTGGAAGTTAATAGTGTGTTAAATGCACGTTTACAGAGTCATGAACATCAGTCAGAAAACCAAAGCAAAGCGTGTCTTTCTGGAAACGAGTTGTGATTGTGCTGAATCACTGACAGTGCTGAAGGATTGCTGTGTGTGTGTGTTTCTGCGCTTCAGTGTGGATATCAGCCGGTTTCTATTTCTGCCGCTCAGTTAAAGCCTATTTAAATCCATGTGTACGGGGCAACCGCATGTCTGTCTCTCCGTCTGTCTGTCTCTCCGGCCGTCTGCGGCCTCAGTAATTTAAGCTCAGCTGCGTCTCTCTTCCGTCTCATTCGGGACTTTCCCTGCTCCGGGACAGACGTCTGTCAGGATCCAGCAGGACGTTTGCGCTTTTCCTCCAGTCTCTGTGGAATACTTTCTTTTTTCTTTCACCTCTCTCTCTCTCTTTCTCGTGTGTCATTCTGTGATCGAATGCATCTGCACTGCTCTGATTGTGTGGCCGTGTTTTAAGTGTGTTTGTACTCAAAAACATTTTTTATGCTGCTATACTTATATTTTTGAACATGTCTCACTCCTGACCGAGAGAGAGAGAGAGAGAAAGAAAGAGAGAGAGAGAGAGACATGGAGTTGTGCTTTTTCTGATTCGCTGTTTTTATCGGATCGTCTGAACGATGGCGCAGAGACACATGGATGGTGTAGGTAGGATGGACTGCGTGTTAAAACTGCTCTCTGTGTGTTTGGAGGTTCACCGTAGAGATCAGTGTTTGTGTGTGTGTGTGTAAAAGTTGAGCTGTCAACACATCCACACACACTGTAAATCAAGCACTAAACACACACGTCTGCTTTGCGTCTGTGAAAGTAAATATTAGAATTAGTTTTAAGAATGGATAGCATTGAGAATCAAGATCTGTAAATTATTTTCATGCTGTCGGTTCCGTTACGTTCTTCTGCCAAGTTTCCTGCGTGATAAACATGCTGCTTATCATCCAAAGCTTATTCTAAGGAAAACATGTTTTACATGTTTCTGTTTCTTGCAGGTCAATATAATAAAGTTCCTGTTTAAGGAAAATAATGTTTGCTGATACGGTACACTGTAAAAAACAATTACATATATTCTCATATATGTCTCAAAATCTCAAAAATTACATAAAATACATATTCTCATTTTCATTTCATTTAAGTTGAAGTACTAAAACAAGTAAAACTAAATAAACTAAAGCTTAATAAAAACTGTAGACATATTAAAAATAATAAGAAAATTATGAAAACACAACAACAATATTATTAGAGTATGTTTTACAAGATAATACTATTTCAGTCTTTCTGCTCAATTTAATTCACTGTTAATTGCTGTCTCTTGGTAACTGTTTGTGAGGTTTACTAGCATTTTATGAGTGAAAATTGTTTTTACACCAGTTTTATTCCAGTGTAGTTGCTTTAGTAAACTCAGTCTGAACTCCTGCTGTATTCTAGGACAGAATGTCCATTCAATGTTTCTTTATTTCTCATGCAATTCTTCTTTTCTCTTTCTTTCAGAATTGCATCACATTACGGCAGTGAATCAGGTTGTAAACGTTCTTTAATGTTCTCTCTAGATAACCAGTTCAGGATGTCGATTCTTGAGCGTTTGGAGCAGATGGAGCGGCGAATGGCAGAAATGTCAAATAACAATCAGCAGAATCAACACATGAATCACTATCATCAGCAGCAGTCGAGGAACCAGAGCTCCACTCCGCGCTTAACTCCTGAAAACCAGGTACGAATAGACAGCAAAATCTGTTTCTGACCTTCACCTCTGATGCGTTTTCATCTCCTGTAGTCCGAGTTCACAGGTTTATATCAGTCCAGTTCAGTATACAATGTCACCTACAGTTCTTAGACTAATAAAGTGACTCTGATGAAGAAGAACCAGACACTGGATTGGAGTTTCTGTGCTTATCCTCAGTATTTTTGTCTTGTTTTATAAACATCTAAGCATTCTTCTTTTGTCATTGTTAACTAAAACTATTTTTAAAAAAAGCATTACTTAAAAATAAATGTACAAAATGTACAAAAACTTGACATAAAGAACTTATGTTGTATTATATATATATATATATATATATATAGGAAATATATATAAAATGATAAAACAACAAAATAGCTAAAACTAAAATAAAAGCAGAAATATAAAACAAAACTATTAAAAATAAAAATGGGTGAGTTTATGATTAAAGCAAGAACAAACATCTGCATATGATCTGGTCTTGTTTTAAGCATAAACTCACTTCATTTTAATTTGATTTCAGTCATTATTGACAACTCTCATACTGTATTTACATTTATGCCCTTCGGTACAAGCTTTTATTCAAAGCAGCTTGAATTGTATTCAAGATATACATTTTATTACTTTATGCATTCCCTGGGAATCGAACCCATGAACCCAAGATTACTAGCGCATGAGAAAAAGTGATTAATAAGTAGATTTATTAGATGCACACAGACACGTCCCAGTCCTGTCCATTAACACCCGGGATTCATTTACTGATGATAAGGAAACTAAGCTACATTGGGAAAATTTGTATTATTTGGAATAGGCTTTTTATTTAATTCTGCTGTTGGAATTTGATACATTTTGAAGTTTGATTCACTGTCTATTTGACATTAAATGAATTGAATTGAACAATGAATTGAATCAAAATATTTTTTGCATCGTTACTCAGGTATGTATAAAATGTTTTAGTGAAATATCTGTAAGTAAATATTACAGTGTAAATATAAATGAAAATAGTTTAATTCTTTAGTGTGGAAATGTAGTGATTATTTCAACTAGATTTTTAAACATTTAGAATCTTCTCGATGACGCTTCCTCTGATTGGAGCGATTTTTCTTACCCATCAGCCCATGTGACTGGTTAACCACAATAATTTCCCACCCTGCTCTTGACTTTATCTACTTGCCAGAACATTCACCAGAAGGTCACGTCGACACCTTGTGTAAGTGTGAGTGAGTGAGTGTGTGAGTGAGTGTGTGTGTGTGTGTGTGTGTGAGAGAGTGTGTGAGTGAGTGTGTGTGTGTGTGTGTGTGTGTGTGTGTGAGTGTGTGTGTGTGTGTGTGTGTGTGTGCGCGTTTTTGTGAAAAGTCAGGACATAGATGTGTATAATGACGAGGGTATGTCAGGTATTACAAGGTGAAGGTGACATCTCAGGACATTGACCCATGTCCCCACTTTTCAAAACGCTTATAAATCACTCAGAATGAGTTTTTTTTGGGGAAAGTTGAAATGCACAGTCTCCTGTAAGGGGTAGGTTTAGGTGTAGGACAATAGCACATACAGTAAGTACAGTATAAAACCATTACGCCTATGGAGAGTCCCCACTTTTCACAAAAATGAACGCGTGTGTGTGTGTGTGTGTGTGTGTGTAAGACTTATTATAACAAACTAAAACAAAAAAACTTTTGTTACTTGGAATAAATAAACGTTAACTATATATATATATATATATATATATATATATATATATATATATAAAAAAATTTAAAAAACTTTTTCAAGTTCCTAAATTTTCATTCAGTTTAACTCAATGTACTACAATAAATTAAAATAAAATAAAATAAAAAAATCACAAAAACTTTAAAATGATGAAAACACTATTAAAACTTAACTAAAATAAAAATGGAATATATAACAATAAAAACTCATTTGAAAACTGGATGATACTGTAGTAACGCTGCGGTGTGTGTGTGTGTGTGTGTGTGTGTGTGTGCTTTTGTGAAAAGTCAGGACATAGATGTGTATAATAACAAAGGTATGACAGGTATTACAAGGTGAAGGTGACATCTCAGGACATTGACCCATGTCCCCACTTTTCAAAACACTTATAAATCACTCAGAATGGAGTGTATTGAAAATCTGAAATAGCAGACAGTCTCCTGTAAGGGGTAGGTTTAGGTGTAGGGTTGGTGTAGGGCAATAGCACATACAGTAAGTACAGTATAAAAACCATTACGCCTATGGAATGTCCCCACTTTTCACAAAAACGAACATGTGTGTGTGTGTGTGTGTGTGTGTGTGTGTGAGCGATAGAGCGCTGGAGGAAGTGGAGTGTGTTGATGAGCGCTGGATTTATGAACATGTGTTATCAGGGTTACCAGCGGAATGTCAACTTTGCCAATGACATCACTTCAGTATGCGTGTATTAATAGTGCCTTTTCCATGTTGTTGTACCCCCCCCCCCCACAAACACACACACACACACATTACTGTTCAGGTTTTCCTCATCTGATTCTCATGGCAAATTGCTGTAGTTTCTGAACTAGTCTTCAGGTTTAGTGCTGATAGTTTGAGTTGCTGTAGTTCAAACAGCAGACGTTTGAAACCTCGTCTCGTTCGTGAGAATCATCCGGCTGATTCATGTCATTCATTTTTAGCTTTTCCACTCTTACGTCAATACAGCACGAGGACGGACGGAGAGACCGATACAGACAGACAGACAGGAGGGAAAAAACAGAGGGAGGGTGTGTGTGTGTTGAGGAGTAACTAACTAAAAGTAGTCATGTTACTACCTCCTCCTAACTGCATCTACATTCATTGTACATCCAAATTCATCTACATTTAACTATGTCTACATACATTTTTTTTTTTTTAGATTAACTGTCTAAACCAGTCTAACCAACTAAAGAATTGCTGTTACTGGTTAATCTAAACCTGTTTCAGATGCAGGAGAGTTTTTTTTTAGAAACTTTTGAATCTAGCTCTTTGAAATTGAGCGTCTTTTCAGTAGCAAATAATTTTTGCACTCACTTGATGTTTTGGTCGCATTTTATTGCGTAATGATTCGTTTAGGCCATTCTCTTGAATGAACAGTTCAAAACAACTCACTTGATCTCTGTGCTGAATCAAGTGTATTTTTAGTGAGATATTTAGTTAGTGTTACTCTTTTCTCTTCTGCTATTTAAATGATGTTTTGTTTGTTGTATTTAGTGTAAATTGATCTAGTTAAGGCAAGACACTACAGGTGAATGAGTTAAAAATTAAACTAATAAATATCAGCATACTTTTCCAGTTGATTACATTAAGAACGCCAAATATTTTTTAGAAGTGTTTTTAAATATGCAAATGAAGAATTGTCTACAAAAACATGCACTAATTTGCATATATTTCCAGAACAGAAATCAGATTCAAAATTCTGGAAAAATAACAAAAAAATGTTTGATTTTGTTGACATATTAGTGTTAAAGGTTTTTCCAGAGGGGATTTAGAATTTCTCTTTGTATAACTCCGTAAATCAGAAAAATGCATTTAGCCATGTTTTTAGAATAAAATGTTGTATAAATCAGTGTGAATGAAATATAGACAAACCCCTCAGTAAAAACCTTCAGAATATAGAAAGGAATAAAACTCTAAGTGTTGGTGTATTTAAGTGCTGCTGAAGTGGAGAAAAAACTTGCAGCCTTCAAAGACATGCATTTTCACCACGTTTTTACTGATAAGATGTTGTATAAAATCAGAAAAATCATATATGAACAAACCCCTCAGTAAAAACCTTCAGAATATAAAGAGGAATAAAACTCTAAGTGTTGGTGTATTTAAGTGCTGCTGAAGTGGAGAAAAAACTTTTGAAGATATGGATTGGAAATGAAATCTACAGACGCAAATAAATGAAGTGCAATAAAATAAACACTTACAAAGTGTATTTAGGATGTTTTCTTTCCCCTAGTCTCTAGACACTAGTAGTTAATTCAATACTTTATGAAAAGCCAAATATCCCAAAATCTCAAAATTAACCAGTTCTTAAAAACAGTGTTTGCCTGTAGTTTCCAATTTAACCTCATCCCTCTAATTGAGATCCAGTTTTTGTCGGTTTTATTTATTTAGACTTTCACAACACTTTCTGCCGCTGTGAAAGTAAAAATAAACATCATAATCTTATATATTTAAAAATATTTATAGACAGATACTACACCTTTAAATAGTTTTGCTGTAGCTATCAGCTTCTTGTTAGTATGGTTTGATAATGTTTCTTTAAAAGACTAGTTTGACTGTGGTTTAAAAACAAATGTAAGACCCAGTTTGACATTTTGCAGTGACTCAAACTCAAACTTAATTCACTCTGAATCTAAATTCTGAACATGTAAAGATTGAATTTAAGGAAGTTCTTCTGTGTAACTAGTGAACACGGTGACTGATATAAACGCTGATCACGGGACGTGATGATATGAGCGATCAGATTGGTGATTGTGTGTGATCTAAAGCTAAGAACAGTGTCAAATGAATGATAATTTCTCTCTAGTAGGTGTGAGGAGGCGTGTAAATGTGTTAATGATGATGTGTGTGTGTGTGTCAGTCGGGGCTCTGGTTCGAGCGCAGGATTGTGGCCGTGTGTGAGCGCATGATGGCCGGCGGTCGCTGGGAACGAGGCGGTGAGACGGACAGACTCACACACTCCGTCAGACACCGAGGGATGACGCTACTGCATCTCGCCGCCGCTCAGGGATACACACAGCTCATACACACACTCATATGCTGGAGGTAACACACACACACACACACACACACATGTTCGTTTTTGTGAAAAGTGGGGACTCTCCATAGGCGTAATGGTTGTTATACTGTACTTACTGTATGTGCTATTGTCCTACACCAACCCTACACCTAAACCTACCCCTTACAGGAGACTGTGCATTTCAACTTTCCCCAAAAAACCTCATTCTGAGTGATTTATAAGCGTTTTGAAAAGTGGGGACATGGGTCAATGTCCTGAGATGTCACCTTCACCTTGTAATACCTGTCATACCCTCGTCATTATACACATCTATGTCCTGACTTTTCACAAAAACGCACACACACCACACACACATACATACACCGTACACACACTCACTTACACACACACACACACACACACACACACACACACACTCTAAGTCAAATCTGCATAAAACTCTACATTTTCTCAGCTGTTTTTTAATTATTCATTTGTGCATTTGGTATCACTCACAGGGTAACACAATCAACTAAATTTAAACATCTACATTATACAAAAAATATATTTTTCTAAGTTGTAAATAAAACAGATTAGAGGAGTATGATTTACAAGAAAAATCTATTTCAGTCTTTCTACTCCAAAATTTCACATTTAATTCAATGTGTTACTTGTAATTTCTTTGTAAATAATTGTGAAATTTACTTGCAGTTTTTGAGTGGAAGTTGTTCTACACCTTTTTTTTTGTTTGTTTTACCTTTATTTAACCAGGAAAGAGTCTTTGAGATTAAAAATCTCTTTCACAGGAGTGTCCTGGCCAAAATGGATAGCAATACAATTAATTTCATCACAAAATTTACAAAACAAAGACAAACTAAGAACACTTACATGTCATTGAGTCATCTTCCATTTGTCGAATAACTATTTTAAAATGATCCAAAGACAGCAAATTTTGTAATTTCAGTTTCAATTGAAGAAGATTCCAATCAGACGGAGCTGCATACATAAAAGCCTTCTTACCCAGTTCAGTTCGAACAAAAGGAATTTGTTTTTATTTATTTTTTTCAGTGTGCACTTAAATTTTAACATCTAAATTGTAAACATCTATTTCAGTAACTCTTTACAATAAGGCCCCATTAGTTAACTAACACTAACCCGCTATGAGCTATACACAAAAATGATTTTCTTTCTTAGCATTTTTGTCTTGTTTTCTAGTATAAATATCTACAAATTCTGGAATTAAGATGCATGTATTGTACAAGTAAAATGACTTAAGATATTATGTCTTGTTTTCTGAAAAATTATCCAAATTTTGTTGTCAAGTAAATGCTTAATTCCAGAATTTGTAGATATTTATACTAGAAAACAAGACAAAAATACTACAGAATTTTTTCATCTTTGTTAATAAAAATACAAATTTTAATTGTTAGTTCATGTTTGCTCAGGTCCAATAAATAATATTAACAGATACAATTTTTGATTTTCATAATGTATTGATAAATGTTGGAATTAACATTAATAAATTCTTTAGACGTGTTTTCATTGTTAATTCATGTTATTAATGCAGTGCTAACAAATGGAAAACTTATTGTAAAATGTTACCTCTATTTCTTATATTTTATGTCATTTATTATACATGCAGATTCATAAGCACGTACATTGTATGGGTCAAAAATATCAATTTTTCTTTTATGCCAAAAATCATTAGGATATTAAGATCGTATTCCATGAAGATATTTTGTAAATTTCCTACCGTAAATATATCAAAACTTCATGTTTGATTAGTAATATGCATTGCTAAGAACTTCATTTGAACAACTTTAAAGGTGATTTTCTCAATATTTAGATTTTTTTGTACCTTCAGATTCCAGATTTTCAAATAGTTGTATCTCAGACAAATATTGTCCGATCATAACAAACCATTATTTAGATTATTTATTATTTAAAGATGATTTATTCAGCTTTCAGGTGATCTTTCAGAAATCTCAATTTCAAAAAATGACCCTTTATGACTGGTTTTGTGCTCCAGGGTCACATTTACATCTTTAAATATTTGATATCTCTGTTGTTTGTCTACAGACACTTCGGTCAGTGTGTTTTGTGTTTAATGATGTTTGTTTGCGTCTCTCTGTGTGTTTATCAGGAGCATCAGTGTGAATAGTTTGGATCTGGAACAGGAAGTGGATCCTCTGAACGTTGATCATTTTTCCTGCACACCTCTGGTACGGTTAAAAATTTGTAAAAGCATGTTTCTGAAAGAGGTCTCTTCTGCTCATCAAGGCTGCATTTATTTGATCAAAAATATGGGAAAAACTGTAAAAATTGTGAAATATTATTACAATTTAAAATAGCTGTTTTCTATGTGAATATGTGTTAAACTGTAATTTATTTCTGTGATCAAATCTGAATTTTCAGCATCATTACTCCAGTCTTCAGTGTTACATGATCCTTCAGAAATCATTCTAATATGCTGATTTGCTGCTCAAGAAACATTTCTGATTATTATCAGAGTTTGACTAATGTAATGTGTGTGTGTGTGTGTGTTCAGATGTGGGCGTGTGCTCTGGGTCATCAGGCTGCGGCCGTGTTGTTGTACCGCTGGAGCAGCGCGGCTCTGGGAATCCCGGACTCTCTGGGTCGTCTGCCTCTGGCCGTGGCACATTCACGCGGACACACACGTCTAGCTCGCTGTCTGGAGGAGTTACACACACACTCTCAGATGCAGGAACACACACTGGACACACCCTCACCTCCGTACCGACCCCTATCTCCACTGTCCAGCAGCCCTGACACGGGTAACAACACACTCTACTAGGCCCCTGTGAAATCCAATTAAATTTTTTTCTGTGATTTGTTTTAATTTTTCTAAATTCTGTTGTAATTATTTCAAACAAAATTAAAAATACCTTTTTATAATTAATTAAAAATCAATTTTTCAATTCATAATATTTATGCGTTTTCAAAACTCATGTCTAATGAAATTCATAAAACTTTGACAATTTAATATTCTATTTTATTAAAATTTTAACAATAATATGGCCCTTTTAAATCTCTTGGATTTTTCTTAAATTCTGTGCTTTTCTGTAAATTTTCCTAAATTCCATTTTAATTAATTTACACAAAATTAAAAACAAATGTTTGTGTACAAAACGCATGTCTAATCAAATTCATAAACTTTGAGAATTTAATATTGAATTGAAATTTTAACAGTAAAGTCTCTTACATTTTTCATAAATTCTTTGCTTTCTGTTTAAATTTTTCTAAATTCGGTTTTAATTAAATTAAACAAAATTAAATGTACATTTTCTATTTAAAACAAATTCCCAAATTATGTGGTTTCTGTTTTAATTTTCTGAATTCCATTTTAATTAAATAAAACAAAATGTCTTTTATTTTTAAAACATGTGCAACATGTTCATAAAACTTTGATAATTTAATATTTATGTTAACAACAACAAGGCCCTGCAAAATCTTTTTTCCCCTAAATGCTTTGTTTTCTGTATAATCAAAGGAATTCATTCAACTGAGAAGTTAATCATTCAAAATTCAATCAAATTTAAATATAACAATTCCTTTACAAAAATGACATTTTATTTTTAGTTTTTGTCCAATTAAATGCTGTACCACAGAGGTTTACTGTATAGCTTAACTGTTATTCCTTAAAGTAAATTGTATTATTATTATAATAGAGTTTTGTGAATAATACTAACCCTGCTCTCTCTCTCTCAGGTCTGAGCTCGTCCAGCAGTGTCCCCTCCCCCAGTGACCCGCCCTCTCCCTCCCCAAGCTCCGCCTACTCCAGTGGCTCGGTTCCTGACCCCATGGACTCCGCTTCCTCCCCCTCCTCCCCATTCTCAGCCCCGCCCCCGGCCGGTTCCACCGACTCGCTCTTCCTGATGGAGTGTGAGGCCTCGAGCCCCTCGGTGCCGGCTGTGTCGCTTCATTCGGAGCTCGCCGACGAACTGCTCAACTACAGCGAGAACGCTGAGAATGAGGACTACCTGTCTGACGAGGTCCTACAGGTGAGAGTGTAGCGGTGTGTTCTCTGCGTTGTGTAGAAATTAAGTACAAACTACAGGAATTCTTGCCTTCATGTCCTCGTTTATTCTGGATAACACAAACGAATATATATGAGGACTCGTGCAGCATAACAACCAGCGTGCGGCAGCAATGCACGACACTGAGAAAGAGAAAATTACAGATTAAATAAAAAAAATTAAAGTAAAATCAACTAAACATCTGAGTGTGCATCACCGAGGGCTTTAAATCACCTAATAGTACCAAAAATAAAATAGTACCAAATGATAATACTGTATGTCACATGAAACACTAAATACTCCAGTCATAAGACCATTCTTTTCAGAATTAGAAGTGTAAGAGGGTTGCAAATCCTCTAAACACCCACAGGAATAACATGCCTGTTACACATTACATACATTTAATGATCATTTTTGCACAGCATTTCACAAGATCTTATCCACTTTTGGATCACCCTTAAATACTCTTCCTCACAAGGTACCATAATCACAGACACTCGAAAAGTATCACAAAATTTAATCCACAAAGTTAATAATTTTGATACACAATCACAAACGTACACGAATAATAAAAAAAAAACACTACAACCCAGACAAAACCTTCTGATGCATATTCTGAATCAGTCTAATGACTGGTTGAACCACCCTCCCACATCTGGTTCTGACCGTCAGTGACCCACCCTGACCAGAAGGTGCTCTGGAACATTGCTGTAAATGGTCAGTGGCTAAAGCATCAGTATTCACCCCTTCATCAACCTGAACAACGTTCTTGACATCATCAGGTTCATATGTCAAAGACCTGCAGGCAGTTTCAATCGTCCGTCTACTGTTGTCTGTATTATGTGGTATAGTCAGGGAAGCAGGCTGGTCATCTACACTTAACTGGACAGCATCAGATTCATAGGGGCCAGCATCATGGGAAACTGGGAGCTCAGACACCCACGACACAGTTCTCTCATCCAGTTCATCGACAGGTAAACTCAGCTCTACGTTCTCATTCACAGACAGACTAGACCTGCTTAAGGTGACATTCTCACAAGTTTCAACATCGGACACTTCGTTTCGCAGAGGCAGGAAGTTCACTGGCATAATGAGATTTCTATGAACAACTTTCTCAATACCAGTCACGGTGTTTCTGATTCTGAAAGTATGAACTTCACTGTTCATTCCTGTCACAATGTAGATATGAGTCTCCCATCTATCAGCAGTTTTCCGCTTGCCACGCTCTCCCTTATTGGCCAGGAGTACTCTGTCACCAACAGTCACTGGAGCACCTTTGACCTTCTTATTGTAGAGGTTTGCTTGCCTCTGCTGTTGTTTTGAAGAAGAGCATTGGGCCAGTTTCATTGCCTGTGCAAGATCTTCTCTGAAAGACTGCACATATTGGTTATAGTCAACCACCTGGTCATCGAGCAGCGCAGAGTCAAACAGCATGTCGATGGGCAACCTAGGAGTTCTTCCAAACATCAGCTGGAACGGAGGAAAACCGGTTATCTCATGACTTGTCGCATTATAACAGAAGGTGAGAGACTTCAACATCTTAGGCCATCTATGCTTAGCTTTAGGTGGTAAAGCACGAATCATGTTGCCCAGTGTGCGGTTGAATCTCTCCACCGCTCCGTTACCCATAGGATGGTAAGGAGTCGTGTGGGATTTTTGAACACCAGCAAGCTGAAGCATTTCAGAAATTAGACTGCTTTCAAAACAAGCTCCTTGATCTGAATGTACTCGCTCTGGAAAGCCATAGATGCAGAAAAAGTTGTCCCACAGCTGCTTTGCAACCGCCTTTGCTGATTGGTTAGTACAGAGGTAAGCCTGTGCCAGCTTGGTAAAATGGTCTGTCACGACCAAGACATCTAGAGACTTATTAGATGAGTCTTCGGCAGACCAAAAATCTACGCAAACCAGCTCAAGAGGTCTTGATGTCCTGATACTCTCAAGCGGAGCTCTTGCATCAGGCTCTGGTGACTTGCTGACAACACATCTTCTACAGCATCGAACATACTCTTTCACCTCTTTTTCCATCCCTTGCCAGTAGAACCGACGTCTGGTGAGGTAAAGCGTCCTGTGTTGACCCTGGTGTCCAGCTTCATCATGCACTCCCTTAAGCACTTTATCTCGAAGGGCAGACGGTACAATAAACTGAAAAGTCTTATTCTTCGTGATGACATCCTTGGAGACACGGTATAACAAGCCTACCTTCACCGATAGTTTGTTCCAGTGTCTCAGAAACCGAAGCACACCAGGTGATTCATTGCTCTGATCCCTCCTAGATGGCCTACGCTTGCGCTCCACAAAATGAAACACTCTGCTCAGAACAGGATCAGCATGTTGTAATTCCATCAGCTCCTGCCTTGACAGTACTGGATGCTCTAATAGCTGAGATGGAATTATTGACTCAATTAACTGTGGCAGCAGGTAAGCATATGGTTGAACAATATTTTCCTGTTGCCTACTGCTGTTCAAGATGGCAGAAACATCCTCCTGAGAGAGAAAAGATTTCTTAGGGAAAACAACACAATTCACCTCAATATCCGAACAGGGCTTGTCTTGTGCGTGTATCTCGAAAGGGTGACATGACCAGCGGAACACATCTTGGACATTCTCTGGATTCACCACTTGAGACTCCTCCAAAAGAGCAGCATATGGCACTCTGGTAAGTCGGTGGAACACACTGGGTCACACAAACGGTTCACAGCTAAGGGCGTCTGCAACTACATTCTTCGGCCCGGGAATGTATTTGATGTCAAAATTATATGGAGCAAGCTTTGCGACCCATCTTTGTTCGCACGCGTCCAACTTGGGCTTCGTAAGAATGTAGGTCAGTGGGTTGTTGTCCGTCCACACAGAGAACTGCTGACCCCTGAGCCAGTGACTAAATTTCTCACAGACTGCCCATTTGAGAGCAAAAAACTCCAGCCTATGTGCTGGATATTTTGATTGGGCATAATTCAGTGACTTGCTAGCAAAGGCTATGGGGCGGGCGACTTCTTCACCCTCGGCTACCTGAGAAAGCACCGCCCCAAGTCCATTACTAGAAGCGTCAACAGACAGCAGAAAGGGTTTATCAAAATCTGGGTGAGCCAAAACAACCTTTTCCAGCAAAGCTCGTTTCAAGGCATTAAAGGCATCTCTACATTCTTGTGTCCAGTCCAAACATGTAAGCTTTCTGCCTGCCGTTGCACGCTTCTAGCCTTTGGCATGCCTCGGTTTCCTCATGCCTGATGTTAATGCAAAGAGGGGTCTACCAATGCGAGAACAGCCTTCGATATACTGCTGGTAGAAAACCACCATGCCCAAGAATAACCTTATTTTTGTCTGTGACGGAACATCAGAACCATCTTCCATAAGATTAGATTAGATTAGATTCAACTTTATTGTCATTACACAAGTACAGGTACAGGGCAACGAAATGCAGTTTAGGTCTAGAAGTGCAATAGCAGCAAGTGCAGGATATACAATGGTTGAATAAGTGCAGGACAAGGATATGTACTGAATATATGTATAAATATATATAGAAAGATGGTTATTACTATAAACAGAATTTACAGGTGAATATGTATAGTGAATAAATATATAGATGGCTATTACTATAAACAGAATTTACAGGTGATATGTACTATCAATATAATATATATACAGATGGCTATTACTATAAACAAAGTGTAAAAGTGCA
The DNA here is from genome assembly GCF_012432095.1 of Onychostoma macrolepis. NCBI lineage: Eukaryota > Metazoa > Chordata > Actinopteri > Cypriniformes > Cyprinidae > Onychostoma > Onychostoma macrolepis. The sequence continues at coordinate 817,809 of NC_081177.1, forward strand.
GTGGAAGTGATTGCATATTACAATTAGACGTACGGTGCAAAATGCTAATGTAAACATTGATAATGTAAACAACAGTCGGCAGTGCAAATGAGCATAATCCAATTTAGGTATGGTAGTGCAAGATACAAAAGTAAACAGTTGTTACTGTAATAAAATTTACATTCAGTAGTGCAAATAAGGCAGATGTGAGGTAGGAGAGAAGAGTTAATAATATATGAGGAAGTGGATCAACGGGGTTAGAGTTCAGTAAAGAGACAGCTCTGGGAAGAAACTGTTCTTTAATCTGCTGGTCCTGGTCCGGAGGCACCTGAAACGCCTGCCGGAGGGCAGGAGAGAAAACAGTCTGTGGGCTGGGTGAGAGGAGTCCTTAAGGATGCTGCAAGCTCGATGCAGACAGCGTTTCCTCTGGATGTGTTCGATGGCAGGTAGTGGAGTCCCTGTGATGCGCTGGGCAGTTTTCACCACCCGCTGCAGTGCCTTGCGCTCCGCAACAGAGCAGCTCCCATACCATACTGTGACACAGTTGGTCAGGATGCTTTCTATTGCGCAGCGATAGAAGTTCACCAGGATAGCCGAGGAGAGCTGATTCTTCCTCAGTGTCCTCAGAAAGGAGAGGCGCTGGTGAGCCTTCTTGACCAGGCTGGAGGTGTTGGTTTTCCACAACATGTCCGCCGAGATGTGGATCCCCAGGAACTTGAAACTGGAGACACGCTCAACAGCCATTCCATTGATGTGGATGGTGTCGTGTGCCTCTTGACTCCTTCCTGAAGTCCACAATGAGCTCCTTCGTTTTGGTGGTGTTGAGGAGCAGGTTATTTTCAGTGCACCATGTGGCCAGGTGCTGGATCTCCTCCCTATAGGCAGTCTCATCGTTGTTGCTGATGAGGCCAAGCACCGTAGTGTCGTCTGTAAACTTGACGATGGAATTAGATCCATACACAGGCTTGCAGTCGGAGGTGAAGAGGGAGTAGAGAAACGGGCTTAGCACACAGCCCTGTGGTACACCAGTGTTAAGTGTGATGGATGTGGAGCAGGTGAATCCTGATCGAACATTCTGGGGTCTGTTGGTCAGGAAGTCCAAAATCCAGTTGCACATTAAGGTATTGATGCCCAGGTCTCCAAGTTTGGCTATTAACTTGGTTGGGATGACAGTGTTGAATGCTGAGCTGAAGTAAACAAACAGCATACGTGCATAAGTGTTCTTATTGTCCAGGTGAGTGAGCACAGAGTGCAGTGCCATGGAAACTGCATCCTCTGTGCTCCTATTGCTACGGTAGGCAAACTGGTGTGAGTCCAATGTGGATGGTAGAGAGTCTTTTAGGTGTTCCAGGACCAGCCGCTCAAAGCACTTCATGACGATGGGTGTGAGTGCTACAGGGCGGTAGTCATTAGGGCACCTCGGACTAGAGTGTTTTGGCACTGGCACAATGGAAGTGCATTTAAAGCATGTTGGTACGGCTGCTTGGGCAAGAGACAGATTGAAAATGTCTGTAAAACCCCAGCGAGCTGCTCCGCACATGCCCTGAGAACACGACCAGGGATGTTGTCTGGTCCAGCAGCCTTGTGCGCGCTGATCCGCCCAGTGCCTTGCAGACATCTGTGGAGGAGAGTATGATTGGTGGGTGGTCAGCTGAGGGATTGAGCTTGGTGGCAGTTTCTCTGTTGTCTCTTTCAAAGCGAGCATAAAAGTAATTTAGCTCGTTCAGGAAGTTGACATCAGTGGCTGCGGGGTGGAGTGGGTGGGTTTGTAGTCACTGATGGCCTGAATGCCCTGCCACATGCGCCGAGGGTCAGAGTTGGAAAAGTGTCCCTCTATCTTTAGCTTGTAGCAGTGCTTGGCCTTTTGATGCCCCTCTTCAGGTTTGCTCTGGATGTGCTGTAGGCTTGTGCATCTCCTGATCTGAAGGCAGTGTTGCGTGACTTCAACAGGAGTCGCACTTCCTTGTTCATCCAAGGCTTCTGATTTGGATATGTGGTGATCTGTTTCTGGGTTGTAACACTGTCAATGGTGATATTGATATGATCCAATACAGAGGAGGTGTAAGAGTCAATGTCTGTGTGAGCGCCACTGGTGGCTTGAGAAGCAAACATACTCCAGTCTGTGTGTAGAAACCTTTCCTGGAGTGTGGAATCTGCCCCGCAGGCCACACCTTGATGGTCTTCACTGATGGCTTCACACGGTTGATGAGGGGTGCATATTTGGGGTGAGGAACAAAGAAAGGTGATCTGACTGTCCCAGGTGGGGAGGGGTGTCGCAACGTAAGCTCCAGCCATGTTTGTGTAAACATGGTCTAAGGTTTTGTTTCCTCTGGTGTGACAGGAAACATGCTGGTGAAACTTGGGTAGCACTGACTTTAAGTTTGAGTGATTAAAGTCACCTGCAACAATAAAAGCCGCTTCGGGTGATCAGTCTGTTGTTTACTGATGGCTGCGTGAAGTTCTTTCATAGCAAGCTTGGCATCAGCATCCGGGGAATATAGGCTGCAGTTATAATGGTGGAAGTGAACTCCGCGGTAGATAAACGGTCTACATTTAACCATGAGAAACTCAAGGTTAGCTGAACAATGACTCCCAAAAATAGCAGAGTTTGTGCACCAAGCTTTGTTAATGTAAATGCACAATCCACCACCTCTGGTCTTACCGAGCCATCTAATGTTCTATCCGCCCGAGTGTGTGGCGTCCGCTAGCTCAATAGCGGTGTCCGTATTCCGCTGTTTAACCAGGTTTCCGTGAAGATTAGGACGTTACAGTTCAAAAGTTTCTTGCTGTGTGTGATGCTGAGTCGAATCTCCTCCATTTTGTTCACTAGCGACCGTACATTGGCAAGGAAAATGCTGGGTAAAGAGAGCCGGTGTGGTGTTAGCCTTAGCTTAGCTCTTAGTCCTCCGCGCTTCCCCCGCCTTTGTTTACGATCTCGACGCCGCCTGCGACCACTTCCGCCCGGCCGGGTAGGGTGCATAGCCTCGGGTGTCCTAGCGATCTCAGGAAGGAGTCGAAGATTGTCCATAAAAATGTCGGAAATTCGCAAACCAATATCCAAAAGCTCACAACAGGTGTACGATGTAAAGGCACAACTGTTCTGCACGAACAGTCCCGAGATGAGTAAGAAAAATACCGCAAAATTGCAAAATCTGGAGAGACCCAGAGCCTCGCGATGTACTCGCGCCGCCATCTTGAGTTAATGATAAGATCCTGTTTTGTGATGTCAACAATAGCTCTGACCTTTTCAGGATCTGTAGCAACGCCCTCACTACTCACAATTTGTCCAAGGAACTTGACTGAAGGTTTCATGAAATGACTCTTCTTTTGAGACAGTTTCAAATTGTGAGCCTGAAGTCTCTGGAAAACCATCTCTAATTGTTCCAAAGCAAGCTGTTCATCAGGGGCAAAAACAAGGATGTCATCGAGATAACACAGCATGCTCATGAAGTTCTGATCACCAAATATGTTCATCATCATCCTCATGAACGTCGCAGGGCTATTGCATAGCCCCTGAGGAAGCCTGTTATACTCGTAGAGACCAAATGGCGTAGTAAAAGCTGTGAATCTCTTGTCATCCTCATGTACCTCCACATTATAATAACCTGATGTTAAGTCCATTGTGGAAAACAATGCGTTACCACCCAAAGCTGCAAGCGCATCCGCTTGGTGCGGAAGAGGATGTGCGTCTTTAACGGTGCGTGCGTTTAGCCAGCGGAAGTCTGTGCACAGCCTCAGATCACCATTCCTCTTCCAGACTAGCACCAGAGGTGACGCATAAGCACTCGCTGACTTTCTGATTATGTCACGCTCTTCCATGTCATCCAGGGCCTCACGCAGTTTCTCATAGTGTGATGGTGATAATCTTCTGTAGGGGAGTCTGAAAGGTTTAGTATCACTTAGGCAGATTCTATGAACAAAGCCTTTTGCCTTGCCACAGTCTAGTCCATGACGTGAAAATATTGACTCATACTTAACCAACAGTTCAACCAACTTCCCTCTCCAGTAAGGCGTCAAAGAGTTTGAATCAATGTCGATATCCTGGAGCCCCAGGCTAGACAGTGCAGAGCTAGTAAGACCATGCAGCATGCAGTGTTGTCTCTCCATTTCGCACAGTTTACTGCTGCAATTTGCCGGTCTTTCAGTGTTCACTTCATTACACTGCCGATCTTTCACCTGTTGAACCGACATGTCAAGACAGTCAACATCAAAGTCTTCAAGCGCCATGCAGGTGTAAACATCAGCTAACTTGCAGTTGCGTCTCAGACAGATAGGCTTGTTCGATGGGTTGATAACTTTAACTGGAGTACTGCCATCACCCCACAAAGACACTACTATCCTGCCCACCAACACATTTCTTGGTGCAGTGCGTGCTGTGCTAGGCTCCACAACGACTGTACAGCCTGCAGAAAGGGTTGTGTCACTGAACAACTTTCCCCATACTATGTGTTCTTTCATGGGTTCCAAAGTAACAGCGCGCTTCAGTTTTACAGTACCTACTTTTGTAGGGGGATCCGTTCCTTTCCATGACTCAACATTGCTCAAGAGTTGCATCAAAGCACTTGTACCAGGATCTTTGCCTCGTGAATCAAAAACCTTCCCCCAGAAATCACTGGATACTTTCATGTCATGAATGAGATGTTTTATGACATTACTTCCCAAAATTAGGTCGGCATTTTGCCCATCAACAATTAAGGCAGGTACAGAGAAGGAGCAGTTGAATACTTTCATCTGGACGTCACATACTTCCAGTGGGCTTGTTCTTTGACCACCACAGCCAATCAGTGTGAGCATTGTTGGGGCTACGTTATCTGAGGAAAGTACTTTTGCATCTATGAGTTTGGACAGGGCTTGACAACTAATAGTACAGGCCATAGACCCACTGTCAAGCATTCCTCGAAGCAAAACAACATCCTGTACCAAGACATCAGTGAAGAACAAGTCATCATTGGTGTCAAGTCTTTGCACATTTTGAAAAATCACTTTTGGCTTGTCATCAACATTACTGCAAAAGTCAGAATAAACAGATTCCAAGTCAATATCCTTACTGTCAGGGGACATTACATATGGCCCTCCACTAGTCCCCTCCTCATGTGGGCCATCTAGTTTCCCAGCTGACCAGAGTCAGGACTACCCTGTTGAACTTGTGGTTTGTTGGCAGTCCCCGCAGAGCAAGCTGATGCTCTGTGGCCAGAGGCATGACAGTTAAAGCACAGACGGTTTATTCGACAGTGTGAAAAAGTATCATGACTTGCATCACCACATAATTCGCATGCTGTATTTTGTTTAGGCACAGCACTCCTTCCTTTATGCTGAGGTCTGAACACTCTTGCTGTCTGCTGACAAGATCCCTGATCCAAAACTCTTTCCAAAAGACTGATAACTCGACTCAAAGACTGGTCCTGAGTAGACTGCTCAGTCACTTGGGGTGGAGATACCCCAGCAGCAGCGGTCTCTAAACCACGACTGTGAGCACACAAAACATCCGTTGACTGAGCATGACATGCAATCACATATGCATTAGACCTGCGTTGTTGAAACTTATCCTCCCTTTGATACTCATCCAGTCTAACCTGCACATCAGCTGCAGTCCATTCATGCAGCGGCTTACACTTGAATATAAGAGACAGCTCTGGATCGGGACAGTTCCTGATGCACAGTAACTTCACGAAAGGGGTCCTCTAGAGTTTTACCCTGTCTCTTCAGTCCTTCCCCAGCGATGTCAATAGCTTTGTGCAGCCTAATCCAGTAGTCGAATGGTTTTTCGTTTTGCAAAGGCAAAGTGGCGTAAAAATCTGCCAAGGGCATGCACAAATACACTGTGTCACTACAATGCTGTTTGAGCAGGTCAAAAACTGGTTTTGGACCCTTACTGAGTTCGATCATTGGGTTACTTCTCAGTCCGACCTTCACCACATCACGTGCTCTGCCCTGTAACTTTGTCAATACTTCGTCAACTTGGTCTTTCAGCGGCACTTCACGTTTTCTCAAGTACACTTTTACTGTTTCCACCCACTCATCAACAGAAATCTTCTCCTCCCCATCACCTCTGAAATATGGAGGTTCATTAACATCATGCTTAACAATTAAGCTAACTTTTGACAGTTCACTCATACTTAAAGTTGAGTCACTTTGTTTGTTTTGGCCAAAAAAACCCGATTCCAGACAGGTGACAATGTTCTGGCCAATGCTACTGCCTATCTGTTTCACAGTGTCATTAATCAGGTTCACGGGTACAGCATTTACATCAGATAATTGCCCAGAATCATCAGAGACTGCACAAGACTGAGACACAGTAGGTGTCTGTACATCAATACTTCTTGTGTGAATTGGGGTTGAGAAAAGTGGACCAATTTGATCAGCTCCATCAATCTGTGTATGGGCAAACCTCAGAACCCCTCTCCCTCGTCCCATACGGTTCTGACTATTAGAACCCTCCATATCAGAATCAGATATTCAAAAATCACAATACTTCTTGTAATTGACTTTTTTTTTTCTTTTTTTTTTTATAAAACAAAACTATAAAATTAAAATCGATAATGTAACTCAGAATGTAGGTACTTAAAGTCCTTTGAAGAATGAATTAAATTCAAGAATCAAAATATTTCAGTCCACTAAATATACCAAGTTTTCATGAATCAGGAATATCTCAGTTCATTTTCTAAAATGGCGAACCTCTCATCCACTCAGTCTCGTTGCATCAGTCCCACGAAGAGCGAAGCGACGGTCGCGGCACCAGTTGTAGCGGTGTGTTCTCTGCGTTGTGTAGAAATTAAGTACAAACTACAGGAATTCTTGCCTTCATGTCCTCGTTTATTCTGGATAACACAAACGAATATATATGAGGACTCGTGCAGCATAACAACCAGCGTGCGGCAGCAATGCACGACGCTGAGAAAGAGAAAATTACAGCTTAAATAAAAAAAATTAAAGTAAAATCAACGAAACATCTGAGTGTGCATCACCGAGGGCTTTAAATCACAATCATACAAATATATCATGTGAATTCATCGATTACATGAAATACAGCCCTGATTGAATCAATGCAAAAACTTGTGCGACCTACCGCTGTGACGTCTCATGCAGACTGGGAAGCAGCAAAGTGCGCCAACCCCCCACGTCAGCATGGCGGCAGGAAACTCCAAATATGGTCATGGCAAGTGGAATCACAAAATCATTTCCTAAATACACACCTGCTACAAGAGCAGCTCTGATTGGACAGCACATTAAAGTCTCCGCCCCCTCACCAAGGTTCTCTCTAAGCTGTGCACTTCTTCCGCTGCAACCGCGCAGAAATAATATGCCGCGCACATGCCAAAAATGAGTTGGGAAAGCCATTTTATTGAATTCTAGTAAATATGGAATAATTGACGAACTGCTACAGAGCTGATATTGCTATAGAGTTAGAACCAGTGAATGTGGTTTACAGGTTACATAGAAAGAGCATGATGTGCGCCAAACCAGTCGCTGTAGAAATCGAATACTTTTATGATTGCGGACAAAATACCTCAAATCGAGAGCAAACACAAATGCAATGACGTGAAATAAAACGTCATCATGTTTCGAAGAAGAGTGGTTTGATTAAATGCTGGAAATAGTGGATGATGGGCACAGAACGACATTTACATTTACAGTAACACACAGGTGTAGGCTAGTAGTGTGCAAACTCTACTACATTGAGATGTTTTAGATAACTGTCAAAGAATTCACGTTATTTTTCTTATATATATCTTACATATCTCAGTTTAAATACTTCAGCTTGTTTTCTATTCTATTCTAACCCTGAAAAAATGTATAATTATAAACCTAATAAATGATTAGATGACCTAAAAAAACGAATTCATGAGCAAAATCTGCTTCATTTTTTGTCATATTATATTATATTATTATAAACAATTAAGCTGTTCTGCGTGAGTTTTTTAGTATATTTTAATAGAATTTCTTGGTGATGCAGCATTGTAAAAAAATGTTTTCTCTGATAACCTAAAATGTGCATTATTTAATTACATCAATGGTCAAACCAAATGTAAATAGCACATTACAGTTAAAAGTTTTTTTTGTGTGTGTGCACTGAACAGGTCTGGTATAAATAATGTTTTTGCTTAAATGTAGAGAAAAGTTTTGCTCAGCAAGAAAAATAATTAGAGGGAACATTGCCCCTCGCGGTGAATGAAGTATGTGATGGTGATATTGCAATGTTTGGCTGTTAGGTTGACATGGCAACGCTGGCCGAGCAGATCATTGAGGCCACGCCTGAGCGAATCAAACAGGAGGAGTTTAACCGGGAGGCGGAGTCACCGCTGCGAGAGAGGCGGGACAATCCTGCCATTCACGACACCATGCCGTGGCTCGCAACATACCTCGACACCGTCGACAGGTACATAAACACAAAGAACCTGTACAGTAAATTATACTTTTATTCATCAAAGATGAGATTTCTATTTCAAATAAATGCTGTTCTTTTGAACTTTCTATTCATCTGTGAATCCTGAAAAATAAAATGTATCACAGTTTCCACAAAAATATTGAGCAGCACGACTGTTTTCAACATTGATGATAATCAGAAATGTTTGTTGAGCAGCAAATCAGCATATTATTATGATTTCTGAAGATCATGTGACGCTGAAGACTGCAGTAATGATGCTGAAAATACAGCTGTGCATCACAGAAATAAATTACAGTTTAACACATATTCACATAGAAAACAGCTGTTTTAAATTGGAATAATATTTTTAAAAGTTTCCTGTGTTTTTGACCAAATAAATGCAGCCTTGGTGAGCAGAAGAGACTTCTTTCAGAAAAATTAATAAATCTCACAGACTCCAAACTTGATTCAAACAGTAAAGCACAGCACAAGCAATGTCAAGATTTGATTCCCAGGGAATCAATGAGGCTAAAAGAAATTGCTAAAATATTTTGAATATTTTTTTAAAATATATAATTACTCATGACACAGTTGACTTTTCAAATGAAAATCAGTATAAATTATGTCTACATTTCCTAATCTAGCAGTCTAATAAACATGGTATTTTATTTAATGAATGTTGTTGGCTCTTTGACTTTACTTCTTTTTTTCCTGTAAATCGCTTTGGATAACAAGCATCTGCTAACTGCATAAATGTAATAAATGTACGTTACCATCTCTTTGATGTGATTTTAGGGTAAAATGTGACCCAAACATGTTCTTGACAGGTTGATGTGAGATTAGTGTAGTTGATGTTTACTCAAGTCACCTACACTGGTTACGTTATACTTGTTCTCACTTTATAGTTTGACATTTGTCTGTTCCTACCGTGTGTGTGTAGGAGTCTGTGTCCCACCCCTCCCTCGCTCCTCAGTGATTTGGCGCTGCAGAGGCTCCGCCCCCCGAGCAGTGCGGCGTGGGCGGAGTTTCTGAATGCTTCAGCCAATGGAAGGATGGAAAGAGACTTTGCCCTGCTGACGCTGACAGACACAGAGCAGAGAGAGCTGTATGAAGCTGCACGCGTCATCCAGAACGCCTTCCGCAGATACAAGGTACACACACACACACACAAACACACAACTCAATGACTGACTGAGTGTGTGTTTGATTTGATAACGATTGGTTGTTGTGTTTAGGGGCGGAGGCTAAAGGAACAGCAGGACATGGCTGCAGCTGTAATACAGCGCTGTTACCGCAAATACAAACAGGTACAAAACACACACACTATGAATGTTCTAAAGGAGAACATTCTATCCACCTTATTTTTCAACGTGGAATTAAGCTGTTTTCTGTGAATATGCGCTGTAGGAAAATAACGAGAATAATAACAAAGTGCTGTAAACAGTAAAGCCGTTTGCAGTACAAACCAGTGTTTGTACAATAATATGGAAAGACACCAGTTTGCGATGTCAAGCAGCAAAATGAGCTGTTTTGTACAGCTAAAAATAGCTGGATGTGAATGACACCAGAAGCCGGACACATTAAATTTATTTTACAGGAAAAATAAGGTGGATATACTTCTATTGCAAGAAGTACAGGCAAAAACATTTTTTCATGCACTGGTTAATTTGGGATTTTAGGCTTTTTGGCTATTCTTAATGTGTTTTTTTGGACTAATAGAAATAAAACATCTAAAAAAAACACTTAAGTGTTTGTTTTAATGCACTTTTATCTATTTGCATCTGCAGATTTCAATTCCAATTCATAACTTTAAAAGTTTTTTCTCCACTTCAGCAGCACTTACAAACACCAAAACTTACAGTTTCATTCCTCTCTATATTCTGAAGGTTTTTACTGAGGGGTTTGTTTATATTTCATTCACACTGATTTATACAACATTTTACTCCTAAAAACATGGTGAAAATGTATTTTTTTCAGTCTGTTGACAGTATTTACTTAGTTATGGAGTGAAATTCAAAATCCCTTCAGTAAAATCCTTCAGAATATAGAGAGGAATAAAACTGTAAGTTTTGGTGTTTGTAAGTGCTGCTGAAGTGGGAAAAAAATTAAACATAATGTATTGGTATTGAAATCTTCAGACGCAAATAGATGAAGTGTAATAAGGCAAGACATTGCAGCCAAACACAGTTTTTTCATTCACTGCTCAGTTTTGAGATTTTGCTCTATTTTGCTTCCATAACATGTCTTCTTGTCAGACTAGTGGAAAGAAAACATCCAAAATACACATCTAAGCGTTTATTTTATTGCACTTTATCTGTTTACGTCTGTACATTTAAATTACAGTACATATCTTAAAGTTTTTTCTCCATTTCAGCATTACTTACAAAAACCAAAACTTGCAGCTTTATTCCTCTCTATATTCTGAAGGTTTTTACTGAGGGTTTTTTCAATATTTCATTCACACTGATTTATACAACATTTTACTTCTTAAAACATGGTAAAAATGTGTTTGTTTTCTGTCTGTTGATAGTATTTTCTGGCTTATGATGTGATCCACATTTCCACTCTGGAAAAACCTTTGACTCTAATATGACGACAAAATCTTGTTCAAAATTGACCAATGTTCAGATTTCTGTTCAAGAAATTTATGCAAATTGGTACATATTTTGTTAGACATTGATTCACTTGCATATTTAAAAATAACTTGTCATACAAAAAATGTTTGCAATGCTTAATGTAATCAATCAACTTGGAAACTATGGTGATATTTATTAGTTTAATTTTTATACCATTTTTACAAGTAAGAACGTCACCAAAATGAGGCTTTGGGAGATTTTGTAAATTTTAGCTTGCATCTGGGCACAAATTCGTCCTCAAAATATGGCTAAGCATTTACAAACACACACACACACAGAAACATTTGATGTTAAGAAACAAACTGTCACTGACTGTTCATTTACTGAGTGTGTGTTTGTCATTGTGTGTGTGTGTGTGTGTGTGTGTCTTCGCTAACACACTAATATTGCTGCCGTGTCTCTGATCTCTCTCCTGTTTCTCGTTTAATTTCATGCTAGCTAACATGGATAGCACTGAAGGTAATGTCAAACTAAACTGTACACACCGTTGTGGTTTCGCACTGTTTCTGCTGTGTGGTGTGTGTTCATGTGTGTGTGTTTGTGTATTTTGTGTTGTCCTCCTGCAGTATTTATATATTTATGTGTGTGTGTATGTGTGTGTGTATGTGTGTTTGTCCTCCTCCAGTACGCCTTGTATAAGAAGATGACGCAGGCGGCCATACTGATTCAGAGTAAGTTCCGCAGTTATTACGAGCAGAAGAAGTTCCAGCAGTCGCGGCGGGCGGCCGTCCTCATCCAGCAGTACTACCGCAGCTATAAAGAGTATGAGCGCGTCAAGCAGGGGCCGCGTGGCCCCGGGGCCCTCAACACCAAGCTCAAGTGAGACGCGCACAATATACCACACTGCAGATCATTATATGAGTGATTCTGTGATTCTTCGCTCAAACTCTCGTTCTGTGTGTCAGAGGCTCGTTCCTGACCAAGAAACAGGATCAGGCTGCGCGGAAGATCATGCGCTTCCTCAGACGCTGCAGACACAGGTATACGTCTGGATGTCATTCTGTGACTCGAGTTTCCATTCCTGCATTATTTGAGCTCAAGCCAGTCGTTCTCAACCAGAGGCCTCAAGATAAAAATGACTTAAAACAGGACAAACTCAACTAAAATCGACTTTAATTCACCTCCTCAGCAAATGTTGTTTCTTTGAAGAATCAGGATTCTCATAATCTTGGAAAACTATATGAGGACGTCTCGATTTAAAAGTGTGATTTCTAGACCTGGAAAAGTCTTGGAAATTAATCAAATCTTAAAACATTTATATATATGAATATAAGATTTTACTAGTTAAACAACATGTATTATTCATGTTATAAAATTGCACATAAAAATATTTTTTATGTATAAAAAATATTATTTTTATACTTTTATCATTAATTCTTAGCCAGTAAATTTATTATTTATCACCAAACTTACAGTTTCATTCCTCTCTATATTCTGAAGGTTTTTACTGAGGGGTTTGTTTATATTTCATTCACACTGATTAATACAACATTTTATTCCTAAAAACGTGGGGCGAAAATGTGTTTTTGTGATTTATGGAGTCATAAATAGAGAAATCCAAAATCCCCTCTGGAAAAGCCTTCATTTCTAATATGTGAACAAAATCAAACAAGAATTATGAACCTGGCTTCTTCAGATTTTCAGATTTATTTGCTGGAAATGTATGCAACTTAGTTCATGTTAGTTATATATTATAATGTGTGTGTTTGCAGGATTAAGGAGCTGAAACAGAGTAAAGAGCTGGAGCACAAAGGACTGACCACCTGACCACACACACACACACACACACACACACATATATACACACACTCGTACAGCCGTGTTTACAGTCGTCCGCTCATCACTCGTGTCACACACACACACACAGAGGATTCTCTTTGGCTTGTTTTTTCCAGTCGTTGCTGCAACACTACCATTGACGTTCAGCTTTCCTGAATGTTTGGAATGTTTTTCTGTATTAATGGATCTCTATATAAATGTAAACAGCATCTACTCTCATATATACTGTATGATCAGAAATACACAGCTGATTGTGTTGACATGGTTATTTATTGATCTCTTGGAGATATATTTTATAAACGACAGAATGAACGCCGCGTCTGTATCCAAAGTCTTAAATCGTAGTTGCCACGGTAACACACGGCGGAAATGTACAGTTGCCTAGTGACGAACACGCGATGGCAATTCTAGTCCAACGGTTTGTTAAATATTATCACTGTATATGTTCATTAAATATAATGAATATAATATCAGTCCAGCAAATAAATGAAATGTTGAGCTCTTTCAGCAGCATCTGTCACAGAAAATCATTTTGATTCGTCAGTTTGTGAAAACAGTTCACGTGAAACTAGTGTGATAGTAATCGTTTCCTGAACTCGTGTGTGTTTGTGTAAATCTGCTCACACTCTCATTACTGTACATGCAGTTTATCTGTGTAACGACGACGGATCCTGCTGATGAAGCTCGCTTTCTCTCGTAAGACGTTCAGTTTGATGGTTTAATGAAACAAACTGTTATCAAACCACCATGAGTTTTTCATTTCTGAAACTCCAGATTCAATACGTGCAGAAGCCCTGAAGTCCTTCCTGAGATTAAAGATCACATTTTTTTCTATATTACATTTTCTTTGGTCTCTCCAAAGAATTTCCTCTCTAAAAAACCAAGAATTTTTATTCTCTCATAAAAAAAAATTTTTTCTCTTTCTCTCGTGAAAAATTGAGGAGAGCAAAGAAATTTGACGATAAAAAAACTTTTGAAGAGAAGAAAGCTTTTAAGGAAGAAAAATTGAGAAGAGAAGAGTTTTTGAATAGAGAGGAAGAGTTTTGTGAGTGAAAACATTTTAGGCTTTTCATGCTGAAGTTCAGGGCTTCTGTAGGAGCTTGTTTCTGCCACAGAATAAAGATATAATAATAGTGAGTTTTAATCTCACGATTTAGACATTTTTCTGACAGTTGCGAGTTTGTGTGTCACTTTATATACTGTAAAAGTTATTAAATATGAATAATTCTGGATTGTATGATAAATAGCAATTACTCAGTTTTTGTTCTGTGGCGTGAATAATCTTCCATAATTCCGAGATCTCAGAGCCGCGTGTGAAAGGCGTCACTAGGCATCATTAGACTGGAGGATCGTTTGTTTTCTGGATATTTTTGAATGTGCCTTGAGGTGTTTTTAACTGAATGAATTGCAGCAGTCCTGCGTCTCTGAAGAACTTCAGTTCTCGTCTCGATTCAGACCTTTATGCATTAGTCTGTAAATACTGTACAATATAAAGAGCTGGTGAAAATATATTTAAGAAAGAAGACTTGCTTCTGCCTGATGAAATGTTTAATTTATTCTCTGTACGGATTGCCGATATGCACGCTTATATTTACACGAGATTCTTCAGCATGTTTTTGCTTGCTGGTGTTTATCGTTTGCATGAGTTTCTGTTTGTTTTTGTTCATATTTCCACTCACAGGCCTTTAGTACCGCTGACGCTGATTATTTATGAATATAGATTTATGGACATGTTTGAATTGATTTCTACTGTATAAATTCATTGACATTTTGCAGATATTTGTTCAGGCTGTTTTACTGTTTCATAACGTTTCATTAAAATTCTTCAAATTCAAGTTTCTTTTGTTTGTTTGTTTTTTCCTCCGTTTACACTTTGCTCCGACACAAGAACATTCAGACAGATGCGTTAGTTTGGTGTTAAAAGAATTTTATTCCCTGACAGATTACAGACATGTTTCTGAAATGAAAAGCAGATAATTAAATAACTAAATAAATAACCCAGACAGCAACATAGTTTTGGCCCAGATCCAGCCCACATCTGGCCCGTGTGAGATCCATGCAGGCCAGATATGGGCCGAATCTGGGCCGACACTGCTTGCTGTCTGGGAAGGCTTTTAAATATGATTGAACAATATACACTAAATATATATATATTTAGAAAAATGCAAAAATAAACAAATGAATATTTGATGTATTTGACATTTGAATAAAACAATATTTGATTCCACAGAAGTGGCTTCTTAAAACATATTTGAACAGTTCTAAATGTAATAATAATAATAATAATAAAAATGTAACCCCATACATTTGACAACTAAAGTCACAAACCATCTGAACTCAAACTCAAGCACAGGCCTTTAGTACAGCTGATATTGACATGACTTTATAAATATATTATAAATATAGATTTATGGACATGTTTGACTTGATTTCTACTGTAAACTCGTTCTGAGATTTTAAAGATATTTGTTCAGGCTGGTTTACTGTTTCGTAAAGTTTTGTTCACACAGGCAAACAAGAATATTCACAGTTTGTTTTCAAATGTCTTTTGTTTTTACTACAGACTTGGAAAAAAAATTCTGGAAGAATTTCTTAGATTATGTAATAAAAATAAATTTTTACAAATTGAATATTACTGCAAATACACTGAACATGTTAAAATGCTAAAATATATGAAAAAAGCTTAACCCTTTAGGCACCAGGGATTTTTGTAAAAATGCTGGATTTTGACGTCAAGATTTCAAAATCTTGTGAATTAGAAAAATGTTGGGCATGACCGAAAGTTTATGTGAGGTGTAAATATACTCATCTAATTTGCATATTGTGACGTCATCAGGGGGTGGCCATCTTGAATTTCATAATATTCAGGAAATAGCAGATATTGAATTGATGTTTGAACTTATTTGCATGTTTTTTTGTTTTTTTTGCCTTTTGTCTTTCCAAATTATCAGAAAAGAGGAAACCAACAATAAAACAGGAGAAAGTACTAATTAGACTATTAGGAACTACAGTCTATTTTAATAAGTCTTGTGGTAATTTTGCCACTTTGGCGCTTAGAGGGTTAAGCATATCACTGATTGTACAATGATAGACACTGAGCTAATATTACGTGTTCATATATAACTTAAAAGAAATCAATTTTCTTAAATAAAAATAAAAAATAATTACACATGAGACTCACACACATATATACACACACACACACACACACACACACACACACACAATTTATATTTAGAATTTGTTTAGAATTTAGTTTTTTCACTCAAATTGTGAAACTCGTGTATTAAATAAATTCAATGCACACAGACTGAAGTAGTTTAAGTCTTCGGTTCTTTTAATTGTGATGATTTTGGCTCACATTTAACAAAAACCCACCAATTCACTCTCAACAAATTAGAATATGGTGACATGCCAATCAGCTAATCAACTCAAAACACCTGCAAAGGTTTCCTGAGCCTTCAAAATGGTCTGAGCTGAACTGAAGGCCACTGTCAAAGAAACCTGGGGCCTCATTTATAAAATGTTGCGCAAAAACCGTCCTAAATTTCATCTTACGATCGTTTCTCAGAAATGCGTACGTGCGATTCATTGAATGAACGTACGAACAGAAAACGAGCGTACGAGCCTCTTTCAGATGTGAAATCTATGAATTGCAAATTATCTTGAACTTGCGCGCAATTGAATAAGATCAAATCTGTGCGTATGCCCGCTTTATAAATGAGGCCCCTGGGCTTCCAGACCACCTCAGCAGTGCCACAAACTGATCACCTCCATGCCACGCCGAACTGAAGCAGTAATTAAAGTACTACCAAGTACTGAGTACATATACAGTAAATGAACATACTTTCCAGAAGGCCAACAATTCACTAAAAATGTTTTTTTATTGGTCTTATGAAGTATTCTAATTTGTTGAGAGTGAATTGGTGGGTTTTTGTTAAATGTGAGCCAAAATCATCACAATTAAAAGAACCAAAGACTTAAACTACTTCAGTCTGTGTGCATTGAATTTATTTAATACACGAGTTTCACAATTTGAGCTGAATTACTGAAATAAATGAACTTTTCCACAACATTCTAATTTATTGAGATGCCATGCCAAATCATGCACCTGCTTGCTTTTCTGTTTAATTTTAGTGTTAGTGAATTATTGTAAAGTGTTACCCAAATAATGCATTTTGTGCGTTTACTTGAAACCAGCCGACCCAATCTAAAGGGTCTGGAGTGATTCTGGATGAAGGAATGGTCTCTGATCTCGTCAGGTGTCTCTAACCTCATCAGGCATTATAGGAGAACATTTAGAGCTGTTAAACTGGCAAATGGAGGTTTCAGAAAGTATTGAATAAAAGGGGGCCGTTAATTGTGGCCAATGTGTATTAGAGAAAAACATTTATTTCATAATGATATTTCCCCCCATTTTAAATTCTTATTATCCAATGAAAGGTTAGATTTTTGTGAATTATATTTCTTGACATTTTTTTGACCATGACTGTATATATATAATAAATATACACAGTGCACACACACATATACAGTATCTCACAGAAGTGAGTACACCCCTCACATTTTTGTAAATATTTTATTATATATCTTTTCATGTGACAACACTGAAGAAATGGCACTTTGCTACAATGTAAAGTAGAGAGTGTACAGCTTGTATAACAGTGTAAATTTGCTGTCCCCTTAAAATAACTCAACACACAGCCATTAATGTCTAAAACTCACAAAAGTGAGTACACCCCTAAGTGAAAATGTCCAAATTGGGCCCAGTTAGCCATTTTCTCTCCCCGGTGTCATGTGACTCATTAGTGTTACAAGGTCTCAGGTGTGAATGGGGAGCAGATGTGTTAAATTTGGTGTTATCGCTTTCACTCTCTCATACTGGTCACTGGAAGTTCAACATGGCTCCTCATGGCAAAGAACTCTCTGAGGATCTGAAAAAAAGAATTGTTGCTCTACATAAAGATGGCGTAGGCTATAAGAAGATTGCCAAGACCCTGAAACTGAGCTGCAGCACGGTGGCCAAGACCATACAGCGGTTTAACAGGACAGGTTCCACTCAGAACAGGCCTCGCCATGGTCGACCAAAGAAGTTGAGTGCACGTGCTCAGCGTCATATCCAGAGGTTGTGTTTGGGAAATAGACGTATGAGTGCTGCCAGCATTGCTGCAGAGGTTGAAGGGGTGGGGGGTCAGCCTGTCAGTGCTCAGACCATACACCGCACACTGCATCAGATTGGTCTGCATGGCTGTCGTCTCAGAAGGAAGCCTCTTCTAAAGATGATGCACAAGAAAGCCCGCAAACAGTTTGCTGAAGACAAGCGGACTAAAGACATGGATTACTGGAACCATATCCTGTGCTCTGATGAGACCAAGATAAACTTATTTGGTTCAGATGGTGTCAAGCGTGTGTGGCGGCAACCAGGTGAGGAGTACAAAGACAAGTGTGTCTTGCCTACAGTCAAGCATGGTGGTGGGAGTGTCATGGTCTGGGGCTGCATGAGTGCTGCTGGCACTGGGGAGCTACAGTTCATTGAGGGAACCATGAATGCCAACATGTACTGTGACATACTGAAGCAGAGCATGATCCCCTCCCTTCGGAGACCGGGCTGCAGGGCAGTATTCCAACATGATAAGGGGAAGTCGTGGCCTAATGGTTAGAGAGTCGGACTTGGACTCGCGAGTTTGAGTCTTGGGCCGGCAGGGTGTAAATGATTGTAGGTGGGGGGAGTGAATATACAGCGCTCTCTCCACTCTCAATATCACGACTGAGGTGCCCTTGAGCGAACCCCCAACTGCTCCCCGGGCGCCGCAGCATAAATGGCTGCCCACTGCTCCAGGTGTGTGTGTTCACTGCTGTGTGTGTGCACTTTGGATGGGTTAATTGCAGAGAACAAATTCCCACAACCTTGCAAAAGTAGCTGAGGGTAAAGGTGATGGACTGGCCAAGCATGTCTCCAGACCTAAACCCTATTGAGCATCTGTGGGGCATCCTCAAACGGAAGGTGGAGGAGCGCAAGGTCTCTAACATCCACCAGCTCTGTGATGTCATCACGGAGGAGTGGAAGAGAACTCCAGCGGCAGCCTGTGATGCTCTGGTGGACTCCATGCCCAAGAGCACTCAGTACGCTGATCTGTAATTTCTTTACAATTTAATACTACTTAGTCATAATAATCAAAAGCAATTAGAAAGCAATCGGGTGCTTGGATTATTTGAAATTCACAGTTTGGTCAAACCTCTCTGAACGATTTAAACACAAACAAAAAAGCATATAATGGACCCTGGACCACAAAAGCAGTCATAAGCAGCACGGGTATATTTGTAGCAAAAATACATTGCATGGGTCAAAATTATTGATTTTTCTTTTACACCAAAAATCATTAGGATATTAAGTAAAGATCATGTTCCATGAAGATATTTTGTCAATTTCTTACCGTAAATGTATCAAAACTTAATGTTTGATTAATAATATGCATTGCTAAGAACTTCATTTGAACAACTTTAAAGGTGATTTTCTCAATATTTAGATTTTTTTGCACCTCAGATTCCAGATTTACAAATAGTTGTATCTCAGACAAATATTAACAAACCATACATCAATGGAAAGCTTATTTATTCAGCTTTCAGATGATGTATAAATCTCAATTTCGAAAAATTGACACTTAAGACTGGTTTTGTTGTCCAGGGTCATATATATATATGACAGAACTATTTAGATAAGGGTTAGATGCACTATTCCCTAAACCGATAATTATGATTTGGAGACCACATTTAACACTATAATGAATCTCTCATATTTGTCTATATTATATTCTAAGCGTTTAATGCATTTACAGACAATGTAATTGCATGTAACTGCCATATAACTGTATATTCACTGTTTTAGAGGAGAGTGCCATTGAATGTGTAGCTAATATGAAGTGCGTTTTCATGAAAAAAACAAAAACAAATCTAAAATCAGAACTGAAAACAAACACTAGATTAAAAAAAAAAAACTCCCAATAAATGTCCAAACAGCGATGCTATCAGAACATTTATTGTGAACATATCTTGCATCATTTACATCTGTTTTGTTTTTGCAGTTGATGTTGATTTGATTGGAATTGTTACTTATTATTAGCATCACACCAACTGAGAATTTGTTGCAATGATTTTAAATTCAGTTGAGGTATCTGACATGCATGTCATAACACTGATCTTTTATATGAAGTCTTTAGTCTTTATATTTGGTCTCCAAATAAGTATCGGTTTAGAGAATAGTGCATCTGACCCTTGTCTAAGTTCTGTCTTAAATCAGAAGATATATATATATATATCTCAATCCAAGTACACAATACGACCACAAGAACTTTAAGAATCATATGCTTTTTTGTTTGTTTAGATAAATCGTTCAGAGAGGTTTGACCAAACTGTTAAACTAGGTTATTTTCAAATCATCCAAGCACCCGACTGATTTCTAATATTTGATTATTATGACTAAGTAGTATTAAATTGTAAAGAAATTACAGATCCATCTTTGAAACCTGATTGGTTGATAACTTTTGACAATGTTTAATTCAGGTACGAAAATAATTATTATCTAGCTCATGAGCGCAGAGAGATTTGCGAGTGCACAGGACAGTTTGCGTGAGAGAGACACGTTTTAAGTGCGGCCGGTTATCTATTTTTGGATATATATCTTTTTCACAGTTCTTCAATACATCACCTTCAGTCTTTACAAATTATGAAATTTTCTTTTTATCATATCTGATTCAGGCTGCTGGGAAGCGCCATTTTCCATTTAAATAGGATATCGTATAATCTGAAAATATACTTTAAAATAATTTATATATTTACAAAATATTTACTTTAATCTTATTTTTATTATTTCTATTTAACAATTTTTCTAATTTCATTAGGTCCTATTTGCTGGCTGAAGTTTATTTTTTCCTTACTGTCAAAAATAAACAAATAAATACAATAAAAACAAAATAAATAAAATGAACAACGCTATTTTCTTATAATTTCTAACACCATTGAGGTTACATTACCTCTGGATTACGGTCTTCGAAATGAAATCTCAAAACACAAACATTTATTTGAATGAATATTAATGTTAATATGTTGTTGATATAGCCACACTGGAATAATTAAAATACCTTAGAAATAAATACAGAAACCATAAACTACAGTTAAAATCATAAATCATAGTTCAAGAAGAAATCTTTTACCTGTATGTGCGGATCCATGAAAGCAAAGGCTGTGAACGATCAATAATCAGCATCTTCATCCCTCACAGCACTATTGCTTTCATAAAACACATCACAGTGTCACAAAGACAGCCTTTTATTCAATATCCACCAAACAAGCCCCATCCAACACAATAAATACAATTCAAAACACACATACAGACACATTAAATATATATATATATATATATATATATATATATAGAGAGAGAGAGTTGCTGAAAGGCTCAATGACGCTCTGTCCATTTGTAGATATGTTGTTGTTCGTCTGCAGAGCACAGGAGGGACAGTGCACACCCTAAATACACAAATCAACACAAGTACACAAATGCACAAAGTCAACAAAAACATGTTTGGCCAGATCCCACTGTCACACAGTTATAGTGCATTCTCTCCTGGCCATAACAAACCTCTCGTTTCCTCTAGAGCCCTGTAGTTTGTTTCAAGCCTAAAACACTCACACACACACACACACACACACACACGGTCAGAAGTGTGTGCTGGAGTGAGAGGCGGTGAGCGGGGAGGTGCGGGCCCTGTGGCGCAGCTCGTCCGTGGAGCCCACCGTTAGCCGCAGCATGGCGAGGACATTGGCGCGGTAGCGAGCGGACATGATGTTATACAGCAGAGGATTGACAGCAGCGCTGACGTAAAACAGCACCAGAGACACCAGATTGAAGTACTGACTGATGTAATACAGCTGAGGGCTGGAGTCCGAGACCGAAAACAGCGTCCGGCTCACGTGGAACGGCAGCCAGCACAAGATGAACACCAGCACGATCACCACTGCGACAAAACAACACAACAGAGCGATAGTTCAGCTAAACATCACAACACCTTCAACCTCGTTCACTTAAAACAGCATACTGCTTTGACGCAGGGCTATTATAGTTAACTAAAACCATAACAAAAAATTCTTACTTCAAATAAATGTTAACTAAGATAACATAAAATATTAAAAAGCTTAAACTTATATGATTTCAGCTAGCTGCCAGGGTAGCTTATTTAAATTTAGTTTAACTAAAATAACAATACTATAACAAACTAAAATGAAAATAAAAACTATATAGACATAATTAGTAAAAACAACACTGTAGCTAATAAAAATTAACTGAAAAAGACATTAACTGAAATAAATAAAATATAAAAACTTTTATTTCAGCTAGTCGCCAAAGTAACAAATTTGTATTTAGCTGAACTTGATGTCCCAAAATTACTCAAACTAAACAAAAAATAAAAACTAGAGACATATTTAAGAAAAATAATAAATGACAAAAATTGGGGAAAAAAAGGTTTTGATTTTATTTCAGATAGTTGTCAAAGCAACTACTTTTAGTAAGTTTGATGTACTAAATAAACTAAAACAAAAATACAAAAAATAATAAAAACTATATAGACATTTCACAAAACCATAATTAACAAAGATGACAAAAAAAAAAACGTTAAAATTTAAAATGAAAACAGAAAAAAATATAATTTCAATGATACCAAAATAACACTGAATACTACTGAACTACTCCTTTAAGGATCCACAACTGAATTGCATTATTACCCATTATCCTCCTCACCCATCATGCGGAGGGTCTGGCGGTGTGTTTTGTCTCGGTGCATGTGCGCGCGCAGATGCAGGCGGCGCGCGATCAGGCCGTACAGAAGCGACAGGACGGTGAGCGGACAGATGAAGTACAGGTTGGAGAGCCACAGCATGGCTTTCAGAAGCCCGGAGGTTTGCGCGAACTGCGTGCATCGGCACTCGCTGGCTCCGTCCTCAAACTGCTCCACGCCCACCAGAGCAAACACGGGCCCCGCACTGAGCATGGCCACGCCCCACAGCCCCGTGATCAGCGCTCGGACACGCCCCCTGGTGACCAGCGAGCGCGCGCGCAGCGGGAAGCACACGGCCAGGTATCGCTCCGCCCCCAGCGCCGTCATGTGCAGGATGGAGGAAAACGTGCAGCATTCGCCCACGAACATCGACAGCTTGCACACGGCGTCGCCTAGCAACCACGGACGAAACCGCCAAAGCTGCGAGAGAAAACCACAACGTATGTTAATGCACGTAAAAAAATAAAAAAAAAATCAAGGGGAACTACAAACACTAGAACTGTGTCCCAAATGATGCACTATACACTATGTACTCAACCATGTAGCGTATGAATTTTATAAGGTTGTTTTATCATTAATAATCGGAGTCTGATAGCCCCTCCCCCTTTATAATGTAATTAAAGCTGCGACAGTTGAGTGCATCAAGCGTCCAACATTCCACACTTCATTTTTTTCCCAGTTATTTAAAGGGATACACTGTAAAAAGTGAAAGTTGACTTAACTTAAAATTGAGGAAACCCGTTGCCTTAAAATTTTTAAGTAAATGATAATTAAAAAAATAAGTTAATTGAATTGTCAAGTTAACTTAACTTTTGTTATTATTATTATTATTATGTACTTAACAATTTTAAGGCAACGGGTTTCACAATTTTAAGTTAAGTCAACTTTCACTTTTTACAGTGTAGTTCATCCAAAAATGACAATAGTTTTTGTGCGCAAAGAAAACAAAATAACGACTTTATTCAACAATTCGTCTCCTCCACATCACCGCCATATCGGAGAGTATCGCATACGTAAACAACATATGCAACGTATGTACGAGGATGCGCTGTTTACGTTGTTTATGCTTTGATCTGAATGTAAACAGTGTATCCGCGCACATACGTACATGAAACTCTCCAAAATGCAGCTAATAGAGTGACGCAGAGACGAATTGTTGAATAGAGTTGTTATTTTTGTTTTCTTTGCGCACAAAAAGTATTCTCGTAGTTTGATAAAATTACCATTGAACATGATGTCACGCGGATTATTTTAACGATCTTAACGTTTCTGAGCGTTGATCGTGTTAGGATCCTTGCTGTCTATGGAGGCTCAGAGAGAGTTTAGATTTCATCAGAAATATCTTCATTTGTGTTCTGAAGATGAACGAAAGTCTTACGAGTTTGGAACGACACGAGGATGAGTAATTAATGACTGAACTTTCATTTTTGGGTGAACTATCCCTTTAAGTGCATCATCTGGGTTATAAAGTGCACTGGGTTATAAAACACCCTAGTCACACTGTTCGTACTACAAAATAGTGCATAAGTAGGCGATCTGGGACGCACCTTAGGTCCATGGCCGATAGTTTGGCTAGTAATTTTTAAAGCACAATATGACACAAAAGATCATCGGCATTCATGACAAATCAGATCGTAGTGCACACTAGTGAGACACATTCCTAGTACAGATTAAAACAATAAAAAAGGTAATTGCAACTTCTTATCTCACAATTCAGACTTTTTTATATCGAAATGATATCTCGAGTTATAAACTTAGGCAACCAATGGGAGCGCAGGTCTGTCACATGATACAGTTGCATACTGCAGCAGAACCCAACAGAGACATGCAAGCTTCTTAAGATGAAACAGCACCTTATAGAGATCCAGAGGCATCAGCAGCAGGATGAGCACGTCTGATACGGCCATGCTGCTCAGGTACAGGTAGGTGGTGCTTCTCATTTGTGGGCGTCGCCACACCACCAGAATGGTCAGGGCGTTTCCCAGCAGGCCGAGCAGCAGCAGCGGCACACACAGAGTCGTTAACACCACCAGCTCGGTGTAGGTGAAGAGCGACTGGTCTTCCCATCCCTCCCAGTCCGTTCGGTTCCCGCAGCAATCCCATCCGGATCCAGAACCTTCCAGCGCGTCCATGTCCGAGGAGCTCAGAGCTGCTCCATCATCATCATCATCATCATCATCAGGCTCCTCATGGCTCAGAGCTGCAGGACAGCAGTGAATGTGCGGCGAGGACAGAGGACTCTCGCTCCTCGTCTGTGCCGCCCACCGCTGGAGATCAGGAACAGATCGATTCACTCAATCACACTCGAACATTCAGAGGAACACAGGAGGAACACGCTGAGATCTTCATCAAACCGTCCGGTCCTGCTCAGAGATCGCACTTACACTGCAAACATTATTTTCTTGCTTAATATTTTCTAGAATAAAAACTGTTAAATGATTAATTGCATCCAAAATAAAAGTTTTGTTTACATCATATATGTGTGTGTGTGTATATTTACTGTGTATTACATTTATATTTATTGGGTAAATACACACACATGCATGTATACATTTCAGAAAAATATATGTATTTATAATATAGATTATATGAATATAAATATAGACATGTAAACATTTTCTAAATATATACTGCATGTGTGTGTATTTATATATACTTAATAAATATACACAGAATACTCACATATATTATGCACACAAAAACTGTTATTCTGTATGCAATTAATCGTGATTAATCATTTGACATCACTAATATAAATATCTACAAATTGTAGAATTAAGATTCTTAAGACAAGATTGCATTCACTGTAAAAAAAAAAAAAAAAAAATCCAAATTTGGTTAGTTTTTGCTTAAAACAAGTATAAATATCTGCCAGTGAGGTAAGAAAAATAATTTTGCTTTGCTTTTGAATTAAGATTATTTATATTTTTTCTCCCTTTTTAGATGAATTCTTTATTTAATTTCTACTTATTTATACAATTACGTCTCTCTCTTTTATTTATTTATTTTTGTATCCATTCAATTATGCATAATAGAGATATACACATACTCAGTTGTTACACACACCTTACATAATGTACATCTAACTTTGTGTTCTTCTTATTTTGTGTTTTTGGTATCATCTAAGTACGTTTTGTCTTATGTACTGCTTTAAAAAAAAAAAAAAAAAGATTATTTTTCTTACCCCATTGGCAGATTTATTTATTTTTTGCTTGTTTTATGCAAAAACTAACAAAATTTGGACAATATTTTCAGAAAACAAGACAAAATATCTTAAATCATTTTACTTGTCAAGTAAATGCATCCTGATATTTATACTAGAAAACAAGACAAAAATACTAAGGAAGAAAATATTTTTTGCAGTGTAGAAATTTAAAAAAAAAACCTTACAGTAAGGTTTCTCTAGTTAGGAAGAGTTAACTGCATGAACAAAAAATACTTTTAAATCATGTGAATGTTAATTTCAACATTTACTAACAGATTAAAATGAACAGTTGCATCAATTATTAGTATTTAATGGACCTGAGCTAATGCAAAACTAACTAATAAATACTGTGACAAATGTACTGCTGCTTTAACGCATGGGAGTGTTACCCAAAAATATACAGTATATTTAGCATGAAATGAATCCTACTTCATGCCATTTAAATATTTAAAAACATTGAGAACATTTAAACCCCTCCTAATGAGTAAAAATCAAATTGTTATTATATTAACACCATAAAAATAATTTAAATTGTGTACATTTACATGTACAGTACATATAAACTATTCTATTATTTGTAGCACCCAATTTAATTTATGCATAATTAGTTAATCTGAACTACCAATGGAAAAATACTTCTTGTAAAATGTTAATTTCAACATATACAAACACATTAAAATGAAAAGTTGCATCTGTTATTAGTATTTAATGGACCTGAGCTAATGCAAAACTAACTAATAAATACTGTAACAAACGTATTGCTGCTTGTTAATGTATTAACTAACGGAAGTGTCACCAAAAAGATAAAAATAGAGTATGTTGCATGAAATTAAATATACTTCATGCCATTTATATTTTGTGATGTTTTTATGACAATTGAGCAAATTGAACCCCCTCCTAATAAATAAAAACATCATCTTTATTAATGCCATGTAAGTATATTAAAAGTGTGACGCAAATTTGCATTTAAAGTACAGTAAGTATAAACTACAGCAGTGTATGTAATACTACTAAAGTTTACGGCATAAAATGGCATTACGTATGAAATGAAACACTTAATGGCATTTAAATATTTTACATTCACGACGACTGAGAATCTTAAAATTACATTAATGCTTTAAAAAATTGATTTAAATTGTGTGAATTTGCATGTGAAGTACAGTAAGTATAAACTATACTAGTGTCTGTAATATTCAGTTTATGTAGAATTAACAAAACAATTCACATTCTAATATATATATATATATATATATATATATATATATATATATATAATGCATTCTAAAAATATTAATTATCTATGTTTTAATGCATAATATATTCTTATAGACAATTGTAACCAAAGTAAAAATGCACATTTGCAGATTTATTATTACATTTGTGTTAAGTCATTTTATTTTCTAAAGCTGTAAAGATAAGAATTATAATAACTGTTATAATTATTCTTGAGCTCTTTGCAATGCATTATAAGGTGCATTATTACGAGGCATAATTAATGCATTAAATACTTTCATAACGCATTATAAGGTGCATAATTAATGCCTTGTAATACGTGTATATAAGTGTATAGAATTGAATTTTGGGGGGTTCATGAGCTTAATTATGAAAATAGTCACAATGCAAAACATTATAACGAGCATGTCTTCATGCAAAATATAATTTATTTTCTTTTGATTGTGGTGTGAATTCTAAGAGTTTCCCTAAGATTCACACTTTTAAAGGTTTCATGCAGACGAGCGAGGAAATCAGCTCATGATGGCTGTGCGCTTGTTGACTCACGCTAATTAATTTGTGGATTGATTGTTTTAATGACTAACCCCGGTGAACGCTAGGCTGCTGTGCAGAGAGAGTGTGTTTGTCCATTCACTCAGTGC
This sequence comes from Onychostoma macrolepis, assembly GCF_012432095.1. Taxonomy (NCBI): domain Eukaryota; kingdom Metazoa; phylum Chordata; class Actinopteri; order Cypriniformes; family Cyprinidae; genus Onychostoma; species Onychostoma macrolepis. Next base: position 845,480 of record NC_081177.1, read on the forward strand.
CAGTATCATATTTAAATAATCCCAGATTTATTGCTGTTATATTAATTCACATTAAGCTAAAACACAATACATTAATATACATTAAAGCGTAGAAAATTACACACACACACACACACACACACACACACACACACACACACACACACAGAACAATCACAGCAGACATTCTCTCTTACACACACACGCACGCACACACACGCACACACACACACACACACACACGCACACACACACACACACACACAGAGTTCATGACTCCCAGAGTTTGTGGCGATGATGTAGGTGAAAGGTTGTGTGGGCGGGTCTAGGCACAGGCCGTGGGCGGGGCAAAGGGATGCGGTCGCCTGGCAACAGCGGAGTCTCTCTGAGCATCTTGTCAGGACTGTAGAACTGCAGCAGATCAGGAGCCTCTAGTGGCTGAGACTGGAATAACACACACACACACACACACACACCATGAGCACAACAAACCTGCTTCAACATGGGCTACTTACACTACATCACAGACTAGCTTAATACTTAATGAATACAGTTTACACTTGATAAAATAAGCTTGAAAGAACAGCACATATGATTATATAAGAGGAAAGGAGAAAATGAGAGAGGAAGATATTAAAGAAATAGATAAATAAACAATATATAACTTACAATAAGAGGAAACAAGAATAAAAACAAGAGGACAAGTACATTTTTTTGGTTTTATGCATTTGATCTTTTAGTTGTATTTCATTCTCTTATTTAGTTTTTACTGTATAGAAAGAGAGAGAAATTTAAATAAATATATATTAAAAATACACATATAGAGAGAAAGACAGATAAATAAAATTATTATTATGATTATTATATAAATATAATATATATAGAGAGATATATTCTGAGAATAAATAAAAATATAAAATAAATTATATAAACATAATAAAAATGCATATATATATATATATGTGTGTGTGTGTGAAGCACTTAGAAGAATTGATTATTCTGATTATTATTAAATGTAATTAAAGACCGGCATCTTTTGCCACTGTTTTATCAGAGATCTTGCTCAGATTTGAAATTCATTTTGTGGCTTATTGCTTTATTAAACACTCCAGCGTTAGGAAACATCATATTAAAACTGTAAAACACCGTTTTAAAACGGGATTCCTGCTATTGACGCGACACAAACACAGCTCTGACCTTATTGGTCAGTGTGGCAGTGGGCGGGGCCAGCGCTGGCCTATCCTGCAGCGCCTGGCTGATGAGCTGATCGCGTGATAGGCTGACGCTGACTAAGGCCCGGTACAGGTGCTGCGAGCGAGGGAAGTTCAGGCCTGTGGAGAACGAGGCAGAGCGATTGATTATTGGTGATTAGTGACGTGTGAGTGATTGCTGAGGCGTCTCACCCTCCGCTGCTTTGCTGCTGATGTGGTTCTTCGTGAGGCTTGAACTCAGCAGTTTCTCTTTCACAGCTTTCTCAGGATCAAACACCTGGCTCTCCACTTCCTCAAGCTCCGCCCTCAGAGCCAGGGTGGTGTTTAGCTCCGCCCCCTCCGTCACCAGCGCTGATCCATGACCTGAATAACAAACACATGCAGACTCGTGTTACTCATGACAGGACATGCAGACGTGAATCATCTCCAGATTACATCTTATTTTCAGAAGTCATCTGACTTTACAGACACACCTTATTAAGTTCATCTCCATTATTAGGACATTAAGACTGTTTATTGCATTGTGAAGTTATTCATGACACAAATAACTCCTATATTCTCGCATATTTTTGAAGGTAAAATTTTTAAGGAATAATTTGAGGAAACTTTGACAATACAACTTCCAACAGATCTTCATTACTTTTTTCATTCATTTCACACACACACAAAAACACACTGCGAGAAAAATGCAGTATTTTAGCTTCCAGTGCAAACGACTAAAGATCCTTAAGATACTTTTACTTGAGAAGCAAAATGACACAAGATGAGAAACTGATCAAAATGAAACGAGTTAATGATCAAAACAATTACAAATACGTCAATGGGTTCAGAAAATCAACTTAAGTCAAGTTTTCAAGGATGTTTAAATATTTGTATTGAAAAACAAAACAATGCAACATTTAATGTCACGACTCTGATTGAAGACATTTGTAAGGCCTTAATTTGTGGAAAGATGAATTAAGACTATTTAAGCTCCGTGACTCCTGATGTCCGATCAGAATATCACACATGCTGTGTTTGTTGTACCGAGCTTGTCTTTGTGTCGAGGTTTGTGGGCCGTGGGTTGATTTCTGGGTTCTGGGATCAGCGTGATGACGGCCGGATCCCGCTCTGAACGAGCGCTGCGCTGCGGACTCACATTGAAACGCACCTGAAACACACACACACACACAGGTACACACACACACATTCATGCATCTGACACACGCTTTATCCAAACTGACTTGCATTGCTTTCCAAGTCCAGATTCGATCAGTTCATGCATTGCCTGGGAATCGAACCCACAACCTTCTGATCTACAGGAATACATCATAACATGCACATATTTCCAGAACAGAAATCTGAATCCAGATTCATAATTCGTGTTTGATTCTGTCGTCATATTAGAGTTAAAGCTTTCTCTTTCTATCACTCCATAAATACTGTCAACAGACAGAAAACAAACACATTCTCACCATGTTTTTAGGAGTCAAATGCTGTATAAACGAGTGTGAATGAAATATGAACAAACATACAGTTTAGTGTTTGTAAGAGAAAAAAAACCAAAAACTCTTTAAAGATTGAAATCTACAGACGCAAACAGATAAAGTGCAATAAAAGAAACATTTAAATATGTATTTTGGATGCTTTCTTTCCGCTAGTTTGAAAAAAGACATGATATAGAAGCAAAACACTGGTTTAGCCTGAAGTGTCTTGCATTAATACTAAATGATTAATTGTGATTAATCACATGCAAAAAAGTTTGTTTACATAATATGTGTGTGTACTGTGTATATTTATTATGAATATATAAATGCACTCGCATCTGTTTATATATTAAATACATTTATATATAATATCGATTATATGAATATAAATATATTTTAGTGCTGCCAAACGATTAATCGCGATTAATCGCATCCACAATAAAGGTTTTTGTTTATATATATAAATAAACACACACACATACAGTATATATTTTTTAAGATTTACATGTATATATTTATATTCATATAATTTATATTATATATATAAATACATTTAACTTTTATTTGGATTAATCGTTTGACAGCACTAATATATACATGTAAATATGAGTGTGTATTTATGTAACAAATATACACAGTACACACATATGGAAGCGATTAATCACTTGACAGCACTAATTAATACACGAAATACCAGTCTGCACACTTTCCTAAAGCAGCGGTGACCTCGAAGCCCACAGCATCATCCAGTGGACACCGGAGCCGGTCTCGAACCGCAGTGAGACGGGTTTGTTAGGGCCGCACCTGGCGATGGCGGCGGTCTGCCGGTCGCTCCGGGGTCAGAGTCAGGGACAGGTCCAGATCGGGGCAGACCAGTTCTGCGGTGCGGACCGGATCGAGCCGCAGGGGTTCAGGAGCCACACGGACATCAGGCTCCGCTGACATCACCGGTCCAGTCCTGACACACAGAGAGACGTAATCAAGAGGACCATATAGCATTAGTGACCCTCAGAAGACGGATCCGTAGGAGTCTCTTCTGCTCGTCAAGGCTGCATTTATTTGATCAAAAATACAGTATTATTGCAATTACTGGTTTCCTATTTTAATATACTTTAAAATAGAATTTATATCTGTGACGCAGCGCTGTATTTTCAGCATCATTACACCAGTCTTCAGAGTCACATGATCTTCAGAAATCATAATAATATGCTGATTTATTATGACTTTTTATTCATTTAACACATCCTTACGCAATAAAAGTATTCATTTCTAATTTCCAAACTTTTAAACAGTAGTAGTGTATTATTGAAACACAAAATTTCTATTTTGAATAAACACTGTCCTTTTAATCTTTTTGTTTAGCAAAGAATCTTGAAAAAAGGATCAAGGCTCCCCAAAAAATATGAAGCAGCACAACACTGATAATAAATCAGCATATTATTATGATTTCTGAAGATCATGTGACACTGAAGACTGCAGTAATGATGCTGAAAATCACAGAAATAAATTACAGTTTAACACATATTCACAGAGAAAACAGCTGATACCACGAAACACGGTCAACGGTTTCTCTATATATTGCTTATAAACTTTAATATGCAGTTTTTCAATGACTTTAAATCATTAGAATCTCGTTATTACACATTAAAACATACTTTTAACTCACCTTTAACTTCAAAATATGACTTCAGCTGTTGCGCGAAATAAAATCATTGCGTTTTCCGGCGAAACACACGAGAATGAATCCAGAAAATATCAAATTTGAGAAAAATTAAACCCATTTCAAACTCCCTCCATCTCTGCCGCTCAGACGCACTTCCGGGTGGAGCTGACGTTGGTGCGCATGCGCAGTGACAATGTTTCACGCAGGAGACTTGCAAGATAATATACAGACAAAATATGCGTGTTATATACCACACAAACATATTTAAATAACTCAACACGAAGATATGCACATATTTATTTAAATATACACACAACGCAGATGAAACAAACTGTTCTGCAGAAAAGTGCGGTTAATACTGAATAATGTATTATCTGAGATGTTTGTGGGCATATAAAGTATTACAGGATAAACCTGAGGAATGTGTTTGAACACTTCTCTCAAAGTGAATTATGGAGGAAAACACAATAACCGTGAGAGTCAATAATTATACGCATTTATGAAATTTAGGAAACATTGGTCCACATCTATATTTAACAATATATTACAGTAACAGTAAAAGAAACAGGCAGTTTGTTTATTATTATAAGCCCATTTCCACCACAGAGTTTAAAAAAGATCAGTGTATCTTGTGACTTTTTTTTATAAACTCAGGTTTGCCAGATATATATATATAAAAATATATATATATATATATATATATATATACATCAAATATAAACTCAGCATTTTTTACTTTGATTTCTAGCAATTCTTCATTTATATTTTGCAATTTAGTTTTTTTCCCTCTGAATTCCAAGTTTACATTTCTTTTTTTTTCTGCCACAGAATAAAAAAAAAAAAAAAAAGGTAATTGTGACTATTTCACAATTTTGATTCATTTTATTGTTTTTGCAGAACTCTCAGAATTGTGAGTCATAAAATCATAATTCTGAGGGGGGTTTCCCCAGCAATTCAGAGTTTATAGCTTTTTTTCTCAGACGTTTCTCGAATTCTAGATATCTGGGAATTCTGTTATTTTGTTTCTGTAACAGAATTTTAAAAAAAAGGTGCTACATTTTATCTCACAATATTGACTTTTCTTCTCAGAATTGTTACAAAATTGCTATAGTGACGTAACATTCTGACTTTTTTTAAACTCGCAATTGAGATATAAAGTCAGAATTGCAAGGAAAAAAAGTCTGAATCGTGAGATAAGATTTTATATATATATTTTTTTAGCAAAAACAGGCTTCCATGGTTTACAGTCAAACTTAATTCAAACCCACTCTCAGTCTTGTTTTGCGGATGTGTGTATGATCTGGCAGTGAACGGAGCACACGGCTGGAGTAGTGAGAGTTATTTATTAGAGCAGTCGTAATGCACTACAGATCAATCATTATTCAGCTAACAGAGAGAGAGTTAACTCAACTAAATCCCAACCAGTCCTGGTGTAACCATGGCAACATAAAGAGACTTATTAACCTAGTTGTGCTTTCACACACACACACACACACACACACACACACACACACACACACACACACAGACTGACAGTAATAAATATAGGCACTGTTTAGGGTGTCATCAAAATCAACATTATTAAATGATTTCTTGATTAGTCGTTACTGCGTTTTAAGGCACTCATCGCTCAATACAGCACACGTTCAACCGTTCCGTCCCTTTTCTCGCTGAACTACATCTCCCATGATGCACTTGGCTCAGTCTCTGTCCCGGAGCGCCCGCAGGATGTAGTTTTCTCTCTCCAGCTGAGCGTTTCTCTCCGACAGCTCTTTGATCTGCTCTCTAAGCACCTCCACCTCCTCTCGAACCGCCAGCATCAGGTGAGACTTCACCAGGTCCTGCAGACAAACACACATCTCATCAGAGCACGCATTCCTGGGGACTCGAACCCGGGACCCTGGTGTCGCGAGCGCAGCAGTCTACTGCTTAAGCTGCACGTTATATTATGAATACACACACACACACACATTACAGCAGTCACACTCAAACACACTTTAGAACTCAAGCCGTCAAACGCATTTGCTACTTAACATATTTTACAATACACACAAAAAAGACGATATCTGTATTTTCTGTGATTATTATTATTATTCTGAATGTTCTCACCATGGCTTGCTCGATCTTGTTGTCGATGGCGATCATGCTGCTGTTAGTTCCGCTGTAATAGAGTTGAAGAGAAGAAATGTCATTCATTATTTTGATAATCAAATAAATAAACCGACGATTCACTGATTCAGCACAAACGATTCAAACACAAAACAATCAGTAGACGGGTTTCCATTTCAGATTCGCGCAAAACTTTTGCGATATTTTATAAATGTCGATAAAAAACCTTTTGCGAATGGCCATGTCGGAGCCGGAACGCAGTTAATGGCAAGAAAATCCTCTTATACTTGAGAGCGCCAATGTATGCATGTTTCTTAAAGAATGATATGTGCACCACGTGAAAGCAAAACACCAAACAAACTTTTCCATTGCAGTTTTGCCAAATATTCCTATCATTGCCTGATAAACTTCCTCATGTGACGTAAAAACATTTTTTGTGATATATGGGAGTTTTTTACAAAATTGACGTGTTTCCATCTGCCGTATTTTCAGTTCGCACTATGCTTACTATGCTAGCTCTAGGTAGTTTCTAGATTATTTCTAGACGGTTGCTATGCTGTTTCTAGATGGTTTCCAAGCAGTTTCTTGGCTATGTCCAGGCGGTTGCTATGCTGTTTCCAGGTAGCTTCCAAGCCGTTACTAGTTAGTTTTTGGGCTGTTTCTATGCTTTTTCTAGGTGGTTGCTAGGCAGTAACAAGGATTTTTATAGGTGGTTTCTTAACAGTTTTATGGCGTTTCTAGAAGGTTTCTAGATTACTACTAGGTAGTTTCTTGGTAGTTGCTAGGGTGTTTCAAAATTGTTGCAATGCTGTTCCTAGGTAGTTTCTAAATTACTTCTAGACAGTTGCTATGCTGTTTCTAGATGGTCTCCAAGCAGTTTCTTGGCTATGTCCAGGCGGTTACTATGCTGTTTCCAGGTAGCTTCCAAGCCGTTACTATACGGTTGCTATGCTGTTTCTAGGATGTTTCTAGGCAGATACTACGTTGTTTGCAAACACTTACTATGTTGTTTATAGGTGGTTGCTAGGCTGTTTAAAGGTTGTTTGTAGGGTGTTTCTAAGCTGTTACTAGTCAGTTTTTGGGCTGTTTCTAGATGGTTTCTCAACAGTTTTACGCTGTTTCTACGCTGGTTACTATGTTGTTTCTAGGTGGTTGCTAGGCTGTTTAGAGGTGGTTTATAGGGTGTTTCCAAGCAGTCTCTCAGCTGTTGCTAGGCATTTCTAGAAACCTTCTAGGCAGTTTCTTGAAGGTTTCTAGAAATGGCTCAGGTCCTCCTTCAATGTGCATCCGTGGGTTTTTCCAATTGTTTTCAGGTCTAGCAAGTAAAAAGGTGCATCAGATGACTTATGTACAGTAGCAGCTCAGTCTTCTCAACAACACACATGATTTAAGAACTCATTCACGTCTGAAGCACAAACGCTGCAGTGCTTTCTCTACTCTGCAAAGCTGTAGAAACCAGGCTATTTGACTTAAACAGCAGCGGAGCACACGCAGTCCTGACTGTATGTGTGTAACACTGATGCTATTGTTCTGAACGCGCTGCCCAGCACATGGTTCTCATAACAGCAGCACACGACACTCTCAGTCTCCACAGCCACAAATACATCATAAACCACCCAAAGAAAACCTCAAGTCACAGCATTACGCACAGACCGAACAAACCCAGTTACCTGTGGAAGAACAGCAGGAGGGAAAGGAGGGTGGAGTCAGAGGGGCGTGGCTTCCGTGTGTGAGTATTAGCCCCGCCCCTTTCTGCTCTCAATGAACTCCAAACGGGATTCTGACGTTTCTTATCGCTAACACAAGACGAGCCAGACGTGCAGGACGATCCGGGATTATTTTCTGAGATCTGACCAGCAGGTGGAGCTATATGTGTTTCTGTGCATGAGAGCGTCTTTGAGCCGCAGCTGGGTTTGGATGAACACATTCGCTCTTGTTTTGGGATGGACGACGTTCTGAGACTAGAAATTGTGTTTTTGGATGGTATACGAGGTGAGTGATTGCTGCTGATTGGCTCTTTGGTTTCTATGGAAACCGCCAAGCGATTGGCCCTCGGATAGTAATCGATCTTCCCCGTCGGCCAAGAATCGCGAACCCGTCGAACTCCTCCGGCATCTCTCACTCGTTCTCCTGTGTGGGGGCGTGGCCTATGAATCACAGTTGAGGGGGCGGGGCTCAGCAAAGGGGCGGGGCTCCGAGGTCAGGCTTGTTTTCTCGTTCTCTTTTTGTGTTTGTTCACACGGAGGGAGTGACAGAGGACGAGGCTGTTTTTTGCTTTCGAAAATGGACACCATCTTTCGCACGTTGACAAACATGTTGGATGATCAGACACACAAACACACATGGAGGGGAAGCACAATCAAATGACTTCACACGCCGTCAGGAAGAGTCATCATGAAATTGTTTCCTCCGACCCTGTTCAGAAACATCCGGGCAGGATCTGACTCATTCACCAAAACGAAACACATCAGCAGAACAAGAGCGAGATTTACAGTGGCGCAGAACGAACAGTCATCAGCTGTTGATCCTGAGCAGTTATATGAGCGGTTAAATACACTACAAGCTACTAACAAAAACAACTAAGTACACTGACGCTATTTAAAGGAGCGGTATCTTTTTAAACTATACAACTATTAAAATATATAATTCATTTTTGTAATCACAGCAGCATTTATCTGAGCAAAAAAAGATCTCAATCAGGGTGATGCTTAACTTCACACCACATACAAGTAATTAAACTAAAATGGAGTTGAAAACAAAGCAGTGCACTCAGCGCTATTATTGTTAACTAAAACAAAGGCTACAACTATTTAGATTATTTTTTGTTAATTGAAATAAAATTATATAAAATATAAATGTTAGATGAAAAATTTAACCCAGATGAAAATTTGAAACATTGCCTTGGCAAATAACTGAAATAAATTTAATTTAAAGCACAAAAACTGAATAAAATAAATTACATTTAAATAGTAATATTTAAATAGTTATATAAAAACAAATCAGGGTGACAGTAATAAGTTTTTAAAATGTATTTAAAAAATAAAACTAAAATTGTTGAAAAAAGTTTTTTTTTTGTTAATTGAAATTAAATTA
>NC_081177.1:860000-877500 GCF_012432095.1 Onychostoma macrolepis
CTCAAGAAACCCCGAGCATCACCTTTCCACCCACTCGACTCACTAAAAATACAAACACACTCAACTCACGCCTAAATATAGAAGAGCAACAACTGGTTTGTGTGTGAGCCAGAGAGAGAGAGACAGGTTTATCCACCGTCACACATCTTTACACCAAAGATGTCTGAGAGAGCAGCACTTTAAAAACCTCAAATAAACCAGAAACACAACAGAACCAAACAAAACGCAATCAGTCAAGCATCTAATGTGACACTCATTTAGTGATGCAATAAAGGCCGAAATAAATTACTTTGGATATTAAATGTTCTCAAAACTCATGAATACGGAGCACTTAAATGGACGTGGTAATGGGACGGAAAAACTATGTTTCAACTATATAGTTCGCTCACAAATTTTAGTTTCCTTCCGAAACGCTGCGTTCACTCGCAAACGTTTTATGAGCACATGCAAAAGCATTGACATGTTTGTTTACAATATAATAAATATGATTCATCTAATATGTTTTTCCATCACCATGTTCCTTTTTGTGGAACTCACATTTTGTGGGTTGGTCAATCAATCATGTCATCAATCGGCTCTGAAGTCGTAACAAATGCGCAACAAAAGTAACAAAAGTCGGTGGATTCTGATTGGCTGTCAATGCTTTTATCATTCATCAGCTAAAAATAAAATCGCTTGGAAGTGATTCCAATGATATCGTTCCTCTTTGTCGTTGAACGATTACTATAAAGATAACTATTTTAGCGTCCACACCAACGAACGATAATATTCTGCTTATCATAAGCGCGCGGCAAAACTGCCGCTTTAAATGCTGGTTTAAAAACTCTTTAAAATTGGTGGATTCTGATTGGCTGTAAAACTTTTTATCGTTCATCAACTAGAAAAAACATTCTAAAAAGTGATTCCAACAATATCGTTCCTCTTTGTTGTTTTCGTTAAGACTCATTCACACCGAGAACAATAACTATAATGATATTTATAACAATTACTATATTAGCGTCCACACCAAAGGACGATAACGTTCTGTTTATAATAAGAGCTGCAGTTTTGTCATCTGCTGCTTTAAATTTACGAACTCTAAAGTCCGATGAATTCTGACTAGTTGTCAAAGTTTTTATCGATCATCAAATGAAAAAAAAAAACAAACGCTTCGAAAATCATTCCAACGATATTGTTGCCGTGTCAATTTTGTTAAGACTGGCTCACACCAAGAACAATAACTATAATGACATTTATAATGTATTCACGTCCACACCAACAAATAATAACGTTCTTTTTGTTATAAGCACTGTAGTTTTGTCGCCTGCCACTTTAAATGAACTCTATAAAGTCATGTGGGTTCTGATTGGCTGTCATTGTTTTATTGTTTTTACAGCTTTAAAAACATTGCTTTATTGTGTCATTATCGTTTATGCCCATTCACACCAACAGACGAGAACCATATGCACAATAACGTTCTGTTATTTAACGTTCTATTATATAAGTGCCGCATTTTTGTCGTTTGCTGCTTTAAATGCTCGAGCACTTTAAAGCAGGAAGGATTCTGATAGGCTGTCAATGTTTTTAACATACGTTAAAATGGTTCTGAAAGTGTCGTTATGGTCATAGTTGTGCTGTGGACTTTGCTGTTCTTTTGACAATTGTTAAAACGTACAGTTATCGTTCTTGCTGTAAACGGCACTTAAAGGGGTTTTCCTTTGTCTTTGGAGTGTTACAAGCTGTTCGTGCATAGATAAAATCTGTAAAGTCACAAAGATTAAAGTCTCAAACCCAAAGAGATATTCTTTTTAAAAGTTAAGACTCGTCCAAGCCTTCTTAAAATGCCTCATTTAAACACGCCCCACATATCTACATCACTGTGTGGGAAGATTTGCATAACACCGCCCCAAATGTTTAAGCAAAGAAAGAAGGCGTAACTTTTATTCTCGCTGTAGTATTGTAGCTGTTATTGTGGCTGTGTGTTTCCAAATATGGTAAGGGGTGTAACATTTCCGACACACGCTTGAGGTATTCGGCCAATCACAGAGCACTGGACAGCTGGCCAATCAGAGCACAGCGTGCTTTTCAGAACGATGAGCTTTTCGAAAAAATTGACGTGTTTCAGAAAGGCTAGGTAATGTACAGTATGTGGAAAATAATGTGCCTTTTGAACCTTAAACCATGTAAACATTGCATTACACCAAATACACAAAATAATCTTCTTTTTAGCTTCGTCATATGACCCCTTTAAGTGTAGTTTACAGTCACGTACGACATACAGAACCAAAGCAGGATCACTTGTTATTCTAAAGTCTCGTCTCACCCGTCGTCTCCTACAAACTCAAACGCTTGGCTCATGCCGAACATGGACTGCGCCAGCGCGAGTGCGGACGGCGTCTGGATGGGCGTCAGCACGGGATAGAAGGGACTGTCCCGACCCAGATGAGGTCCGGGCGACGCCGGCTGCGAGCGGGTGGTCCGGAGCTGCGAAGAGAAAACGTACGCAACACTTTGAGTAAGAACAGGGTTTCTGCAGGATTTTTAAGCTCAGCTTTAAGACTTTCTAAGACCTTTTTAAAGACCTGCACTAATAACATTAATACCATATGAGCGGGGTAGGGCAATGTCAATGTCTATAGTAACATATTAAATGACTATAAAAAGCATGATTTACCGTTCAGATACAAGTTTTCAAAAACAAAAAGTATTAGTCAAAAGTATTAATTATTACATTAATTTAAACAATTATTATCAATAAATTGTTATATTAATTAAATAGCATATAAATACATTTAACTGTTTAGATTTTTATAATGCGTTATCTTCTTATCCATCCCTCAGTTCACATTTACAGCTCTGTGTGTTTGCAGGGTAAAAACATGGGTCGATTTTCGCATTGGTCTGAACAAAAACAAAATGCACATTCATTCTCCACCAGCAGGTGGTGCTTTCATAACTTCTGCAGAAATATAACTGTTTCCCCGGTAACGGCTGTAAACAAAGAAGCGCAGCACCGGACTTTGAAACAGCAGCACTCATGTTCATTTAATGAAATCATAGCCTTTTGAAGTTTAATCGTCATATTAAGCCATATCGCAATTCTGGTCTTTCCGTCCCCAAATTTAAGACCTCTTCATAATACGTTCATGTACAATTTAACTTTAAATTTGACTTTTTATGGCTTTAAATTTGATACAACTAAATTAAAACTTTTTAAGGACCCTGAATAAACATGAATGAATCAGAAGATGAATGAAGGACACAAATGAATCAGACGACTGTGCGATTGCGCAATTGCTCACCTTGCCGACGGCGTCCATGTCGAATCGTAGTGGGGCAGGTATGCTGCGCATCCGGGCCGTGATCGGCGACCTGATTGGCTGCGTGTCGTGTGTGGGCGAGGGCGGGCCGCTGTGGGCGGAGTCTGTCAGGCATTGGGTCAGCAGGTGGGTGGTGCCCTGCGAGTGTACCATGTGACCTGCCTGCACGCCCAACGGTTTGAGTCTGGCTCCGCCCACTGCTCCTTCAGCTCCGCCCAGCCCAACCGTCTCTAAGGACTCCAGCGAGTGGGCGTGTCTCATGCTGTCAATCACGCGGCGTAACCCTCGCTCCTCGACTTCCCTCTCCATCACATCCATGCACGTCCAGCGGCCGCGTTTATACGGCTCGCCCGGGCCTTGATCCAAACGCACAACGCGGAAACGCGACGCCCCGTCCAGCGAACTTTGCTTCCTAGCTGTGACGGGCGTGGTCGGCTGACTGGAGCTCTGTTGCATCTGGAGGGCGGGGTTATGGCGCAGAGACAGCCCATTGGATAGGATTTGAGTGGGCGATGCAGTCTGGCTTCTGGGGCTCCTCCCACGGGCGGGGTTTCTGGCAGAAGGGGGCGTGGCTCTTTGAGTTCCAGGGCTGAGGAGCTCCGCTGCATGGTTTTCTCCAGAACCCTGATTGTAGTCCGACGTGACGCTGGTGATTTGAAAACCGCTCCGTTTCTTTCCGCCACTCATTCTGGACCGAGCGGTGTGACGTTAAGCGCTCCAAACTCGATCTTTGTTCATAATTTTGCAGTAGAAACCAAACGGCAAAAAGCTCTAAGAAACCAATGTCCTAACCATTCCAAAGCAAGACTGATTTTCTTCCACTCAGTCTCTCCGGTCAATCTGGATCAGATAAATCATATTCTCTGTCCTCAGGTGAACTCCCAGGTAAAATCTGTCAAAACCAAAAAGTTAAACAAATTTATTCCATTGCACTTGGCTCTGTCCTCCTTCTCCCTGCGGCTGTCTCGAGTGTAATTGCAGCCAGTACAGTAACAAGAGCAGTTTCTCTGCCCAGCGGTTGCGCAAGTCTCGGCTCTGATGGCTGTTTCCTCTGGCAGTCGTGCAATATGTGTGTTCACAGCTCAGGACACAATACAGAGACTCCCGATCGCCATGCATGCACAGATCTGATTCTGTCAAGATCTAACAGCCTATCCAAGAGATGGTAAGGAAATAAACACCATAAGTAGGGCGTTTTACATGGTTTCTTACTGCAGCTCAAGGCCTGAACGTGTCAGGACATCATTTTAGGTCTGCAGGACAAGTTTGGTAACTACAAAAACAAGAAGTTCTGTTTCCGTTAACAGTGACCTGTATGTTAAAAACCCAAACGGTGACAAGAAACTCAGCAACTTTTAGAGCAGAATCTGCAAAGAATCAAACTCAATCTCAGTGCCTGGAGTTACGGTCCTGACTGCTCATTTGGTTCAAAATAAAAGTGAATCATGCATTTAACTTCAAACTCAAACATTTTAAGTATAATTAAACTGTAAATGTTGCACGAAAATGAGTATGCTTTTAACCTCAAATTAAAACTGAAGCAGGAGAAAAAGTTTGTGCAAAATCTAAAAACACGTAGAGAGTAAAACTTGTATTGCTCATTTGATTCAAATTAAAACCAGATCATGCATTTAACTTCAAATTGAGAAAAGCTAAAAAAAAAGTCAGCAACTTGAAGAGTAAAACCTGAATAGAAAATTAATATTTGTAAATTCAAAATTCTAAAAAATTGATCATGCATTTATAACTTCAATTAAAACTAGAGCAAGAAACTCAAACAACTTAAATAGAATTAAACTTTGAATGTTAGCTTTGCCTGTACATTTGATTTGAATGAAACACGAGCACGCTTTTAAATCTCAAATTAAAACTACAGCAGGAGAAAACATTCAGCAATTTTCTACAAAATCTAAAAACACTTACAGCACAAAACTTGTATTGCTAAATAGATTTGAATTAAAACCAGATCATGCATTTAACTTCAAATTAAAACTGGAACAAGTGGAAATCTTCAGCAATTTTGTGCTGAACTTATAAAAATTTCACTCTTAATGTTACAGTTATGGCATCATATTTGGATAAAAGTTAGAAAAGATCATGCATAAAACCTCAAATTAAAACTGGAGCGAGTGTAAAATCAACTCTATGGGTTTAGACTAAGCCAGGATTAGGCCATAGCTCCATTTAAGTAATTTTTATAAACGTGCCTCAGAAAAAAACATTACTGGTGTGCATCTTGAGACAAAATAAAGGCACTGATATATTTTAAGATCAGTCAGAGCAAGTTTCTTTCAGTTGAAACAGCTCAGATTTAGATTTTGGTCTGGGATTAGGTTTAACCGGAGGTAAATGTTACAGTATTGTCGCATATTTGATTTCAAGCATTATTCAAAACACGCATATATATATATAATCAAACTACGCCTATTACAGTTCTGGATGCACGGGTTGATTCGAATTCAAACCGGAGTCAGATTTGATTCAGAGCAGAATCCCGCACGTTCCGCGTCACCAGTGACGTCACCGAGCGCGCTCCTCTATCGCCTAAAGCAAACACTGAACACATACAGAAGCATTGCACAACACCAGTGAAACCTGACATTTACTTACAGCAAACTAACCCGCATCGGCTCAACAGATGACAGGAATCAGAGCAGTTAAATCGCGAAGAACCAGCACGAGCAGGCAAACCCGCGCAGAAGAGATGTCTGGATCTGGATCGAACCCGAGCCCCCCAGAAATGTGAATTAGCCCCTTAAAGTGAGTCTGTAATCCCTTCAAACAGTCAACTTGTAGATTTTGTGAACTTTAACACAGTAAAGACTCAGCTCACATGCTGCGAAAACCCCTGGAGGAGAGAGAATATTCCGTTAAAATAAAAACAAACATTAAAATCCCGTTAGATTCCAGGAGACTGATTGAGATTGATCATCCACACCCGAGAAGTTTGTTTATTCTCCATCAATTCGCATCAGATCCGCACAATAATCTACGAATCTACCGCCGCAGAAACGCCGCGGCTTCGCTCCTCTTGCGCAGTTTCTGACTGGATTTTCTTTAAAGCGACACTAACGAACTCAGATTTACAGATTAATTCTCCTCCTGTTGAAACTGTTGACAACTTTCCATCACCCGGAAGTTCCGCCTCCGCATCCTACTATGGCGAAGCGCTCATGAATATTAATCAGGCCGCGCGACCAATCAGTGACGGGCTGACGCGATTAATATTCATGAGCTCATCCTTCGCTTTAGTACGATTCGAGATATTTTGACAGACTCGCAGAAACTTTACTTGTAAATTAAGAGATTAGACATTTAGACTTAACAAAAGCAAACTGCAGCTTCGGTGCAAATTAACATCAGACTCGATATACATTTGAAGCGATGAGCAAAATAAAACGAAATCAAGTTAAAGAGATGCGAGTACACACTGCCACCTAGCGACTATTTCAAAGAAGCGCATTTTCATTATTTGTGACCCTGGAGCAGAAAACCAGGTTTGCATCATCTGAAAGCTGAATAAACAAGTTTTCCATTGATGTATGGTTTGTAGGACAATATTTGTTCAAATACAACTATTTGAAAATCTGGAATCTGAGGGTGCAAAAAAATCAAAATATTGAGAAAATCACCTTTAAAGTTGTCCAAATGAAGTTCTTAGCAATGCATATTACTAATCAAAAATGAAGTTTTGATATATTTACAGTAGGACATTAATTCATGGAACATGATCTTAATATCCTAATGATTTTTGGCATAAAAGAAAAATGTATAATTTTGACCCATACAATGCATTGTTGGCTATTGCTACAAATATAGCTGTGCTGCTTATGACTGCTTTAGTGCTGCAGGGACACATATAGAATAAAAATAATAATAATGTTACTAGGCAGTGTAGTATTTAAACAAAAGTAAACACATACAATTGTGAAAAAGCACAAATTTATTTGCTTTCATTTTTCCGGATCAATTCCTGATTAAAGACCAAAGTAACAAAGTAACCCTGATGTAGATCTACAATAAACATTATAAATGCACATCTTCCAACCAGTCTATAAAGTGTTCAAGTACAGTAACAAAATAAGGAAGAGTTATGGATATGACCGTGCAGCTCCCATAATGCATCGCTATTTTATTTGCATAACCACATTGTTATGTTGGGACTAGATGTTCTCATTGAAGGATGCATAAAAACATTTTAATAAAAATTATCTTAATATTTTTAATATGTAGGTACCTTATGTGTTATATTAATGAATAAAGGCACATTACTCATGTTTAACTATGTAACATGTATGATAGTTAATACAAATCATTCTAGAATATTATATGTAACACACACACACACACACCATTCCCGATGATCCGTGACAGATCGTATTAATGTTATTATTTTCTTGATAGTTGTATCACTGTAAACACACACAGATCAGAGTTCAGATGAAGTTGAGATGTTTGTCCTCTGAGATGCCGTAGTTTGTTTTATTCTCTTCAAACATCTGCGTCAGAGCCTAAAACACAGAGCAACACTGAGTCGAGAGCGGAAGCAAAGCGCTGCACATTACAGACTGGTGATGAAGTGTGTGTGCTTCACCTCCATGTAGAGAGCGTGAAGAGCGTCGATGTCGTCTTTACTGGGACACGGGTTCTGAGAGACAGGAATGGGACGTCCCACTACAGACAGACAGGTACAACACTCCAGATTATTGGACTGAAAACCATTAAATAACCTACTTTTGATACAAAAAAATAAATAAATTAAAAAACCTGTATATTTCAGCTAGTTGCCAAAACAAAAAATTGACTTGATGTACTACAATAACTAAAACAATAATGAATAAAAACTTCCTAGGCGTATATAAAAAACAATAACTGTGAATAATACTGTGAAGCCTCTTCTGCTCAACGCTGCATTTATTTGATCAAAAATACTGCAAAAACTATGAAATATTATTAGAATGTAAATCAGCTGTTTTCTATGTGAATGTGTTAAACTGTAATTTATTTCTGTGATTTTCAGCATCATTACTGCAGTCTTCAGAGTCACATGATCTTCAGAAATCATAATAATATGCCGATTTGCTGCTCAACAAACATTTATTATTATTATCAATGTTGAAAACAGACAATATTTTTGTGGAAACCGTGATGCATTTTATTTTTCAGGATTCACAGATGAATAGAAAGTTGAAAAGAACAGCATTTATTTGACATGGACATATTTTCTAACATTATAAATGTTTTTACTGGCACTTTTGATCAATTGAATGCATCCTTGATGAATTGTTAATATTTTACACGTACCCACGGTGTGAATGGGCTTCCTGTAGGGCAGCAGACCGAAGCTGTACTGGAAAACTCCTCTGGCGTGAAACAGAGGCAAAGCCACGCCCATGAACCTCTGGAGGCGGTCCTGCATTCGGCGGAGGGCGGAGCCTGTGGGATTCTCCATCTGATCGAAGAGCTCGTTTTCCCCAAACGAGAAGACAGGAACCAGCCACGCTCTACACACACACACACACACACACACACACATATATAAATACACATACATATAAACACACACACACACACACACACTCTCTCTCTCACCCGTGTTTGAGGGCGAGTTTAATGAAGCCCTTGCGCTGCAGCAGCTGAAGGGTTAAGGCTCCGGGTCGAGCGTCCAGTGATTCTGGAGCCCCGCCCACAGCGATCACCGCTGCATGACCTCCACCTGGACGACTCAACAGGTAACTCGCACTGGCCTTCTCGCTCGACACCAGCCCTGCAGAGGTCAGAGGTCATTAAAAAAATTAAAAAAAAAAAAAAAATTGAAAATTCGTCATTATTTCAAGCTTTTGACCGGTAGTCACATAAAACACTTGTGAATAGGACCGTTTCCGTTCCAGCTGTTCAAGAGAACAAACCTTTCACTTCCTGGAAACTAATGCAAAGCATCAGTAATAAAATGTATAAAAACAAAGTGAATAAAAAGTCACACTGTTCATAAACTGAAGGTGCGAGTCACTCTCGTCATGAACACAGTGAACGAAAGCAGACGAGACACTCGTTCTGTTCAGCGGACGAATCTCCAAGAAGCAGCAAAAAGTGAACAAACTGCAATAATGCTGAGGCAACGAGCCAAACTTTGTGTCTACTTCAGCGATTTACACAATCTGAGTGAAATCATGCTTTACATCAGAGCGTTACAACAAAAAAAGAAATTAAATCTCCCTTCATTAATAATCTTTTTATAGGAGTCAACTGAATACAAAAAAGTGTGTAGCTGAAACCATCATAATGCATTCAAATATCACACACAAAAAAAGCATAAAATTAACATTTTATTAAACAAATGCATTAACTTTGACAGCCCTACTTTCTCTATTTTAATGGTTTATATTTTTGCCGCCTGCAGAATCTGCATGACAAGAAATGTATGAAGATTCATTCTGCTGACAGAAACACCTCTGCTCATCATTCACTGTGTGTGTGTGTGTGTGTGTGTGTGTGTGTGTGTGTGTGTGTGTGAGTGACGTATTACCTACTTGGTTCTGGCTCAAATTTCCACGCAACACTTTCACAACATCCCATTACACAACAAGAATAAACAGCAAGGGCAAACACTCTCTCACACACACACACACACACACACACACACACACACACACACACACATTAGGGGTGTGCGATATTGACAAAACTATTTCTAAAAGAGTGCATTATCTTTTGAGTCAAATTCTTACATTTAATCAGTGAATCAGAATAATAAGACATTTGTGCTGTTACCAAGCAAATGAAATCAACACAGAAGCTGCGTCTGAAGAGGTGTTTAGATGTGTTTACACACTGTTTAATGCAGGGCATGAATGCATTTAACCTGCAGTTACTAATGCATAAATAGTATTTTGATATATTAAACGTAAAACGTTGAATAATGTTATTACTTTGAATGTGAAATTAAAACCTCCAGCAGGTGGCATCGAGTCACTGTTAATAAGTGAGTCACTGCGATTGAACCGAATCATTTAAACGGTTGATTCATTCAGGAACGAAACACCGTCATGTTGCTCAGAGACGGAAAACAGTGCTGTGGCTGTGTTTGGAATTATTTCTATTGTAGAAATAGTGCAAAAACAGGAAATATGGTGTTTAAAACGCAAGTCTCTTAATTAACTTACAAAAATCAATATTATATTTGTAATCATGGTAATTTTTGGAGAAAAAAACAGCACCCTTCATGTGAAACTGATTAACTTTATGAAGTGGTATAAATGTATATATATTTTCTGTCCACATGTCTTGAATTTGTGATCGTTCTGAATATATTGTAATAGACCGACTCATGCAGTGAAAATAAATGCGCATTAGTCTAGACATCGGGGCAAGACCACAGGAACCAGATGAGTCCTCTGCACAATCCGACTCTGCTGCAGCCTGGATTTAAACTGCTGATGTTGTCCGGCCAGAGGAGAATTACACTATTTCCTGTAAAGCTGCTTTGACACAATTTGCAAATATACAAATAATAGTGACTTGACTGCACGTAATGCAAGCGTGCGCTCTGTCGGGGTGTTTTAAATGGTTTTTGCAAAATACTTGATAATGTCAAATCACTCATCGTTAAAACAACAATTATGATATTATCACAGACAATATATATCGCACACTCCTAACACACACACACACACACACACACTCTCACTCACTCACACACACACACACGCTCTCTCTCTCTCTCTCTCTCACACACACACACACAAACAAACACACGCTCTCACACGCATACAAACACATGCTCTCTGTCTTTCTCTCTCTCTCACACACACTCACTCACACTCACACACACACACTCACACTCACTAACACACGCTCTCTCACTCACACACACACACACACACACACTCTCTCTCTCTCTCTCTCTCACACACACACACACACACACACACACTCACTCACTCACTCACACACACACACACACACTCACTAACACACGCTCTCTCACACACACACACACACTCTCTCTCTCACACACACACACACACACACACACACACACACTCACACACACACACACACACACACACACACACACACTCGCTCTCTCTCTCTCACACACACACACACACACACACACACAAACACACACAAACACACACTCGCTCTCTCTCTCTCACACACACACACACTCACTCACACACACACACACACACTCGCTCTCTCTCTCTCTCACACACACACACACACACACCTCCGCACATGACGTATTCTCTGAAGAAGGGAACTCTGAACCAGAAGGGCAGCATCAGCAGGTATGGCGTGAGTCCGGGGAACATCTGAGAGAATCCCGACACTTCCGTGCAGAAATTCCCGAATCCGCCGGCCACCAGCACGCCGTGAGGATGAAACCCGAACAGATAATTATAACGAGGGTCCAGATCCGCCGTCTTTATCAGCTAGAGAAACCAGAGCACTATGGCTGTCACTAACCATTATTTTAGTAAATCAAGTAATCTGTCGATTATTCTGATGATTAATCGAGTAAACAGATCATTATGATTAATTTTTTTGTGGTAATAAAAATAGTCGAAAAATAACCTTTAAAATGACTTTGCATATTGAGTAAGATATTGACGCATTCTCCTGAGTTTGCGTAGGTTTACAAATTATTTATCTTACAAATCTGATGAAATGGCGCACGTTGCGTTCCCAGATGAACGTTATAATAAACCCAAACTCACAACAGCATGCAGAGATGAGTCTGAGGCGCTCCACACGTGATTCCCTTCAACCTTATGAATCTTAAGAATGATTATTTTAGGTTGGAGTGTGTAAGGATTTGGAAGCGAGCAGAGTACGGCTGATTCTGGAGCATGCAGCGCCACCTGCTGCTCAAAACTACGCTCAGAATCCACTTCATTTCTGAAGATTCGTGATGCACTGATTTATTTTCCCAGCACTAGCCTCTACTGAACACAAGCTCATATAAACTCACAGTGATGGGGAAATAATCCCTGAAATACGTCCACACGCGCCAGCTCTTGACCCAGTGCGACCTCCGACCTCCACACAAGGGTGTGTCCCTGTCCAGATACAGCCAACCAGCATACAGCGCGGCCAGAATCCACCAATCACTGAGGCAGAGGAGCACGAACGCTGCCAGACAGACCTGAGCTGCAGACGACAGACGAGTGTGTGATTTATTAGAGCAGGAGCGAGTGTGTGACTGAACTCTAGAGCTGTGTGTGTTTGCACATTCTCACGCACACACACACAGAGTTACTAATTCTGTTATGACCTGCCCGACCGACTGACCGCTGCTGTTTGATGGTTTGTGACTCAAAGGTTTCAGGTTCAGTTCTGATCCACAAACACAATGAACTCCAGACTGATTTCATGTTATTTTATATTTTATTTATTTACTTATTTTTTTATTGTTATTTATTTCAAGCCATTTTATTATTATTTTATTTATTACCGTTATTTATTTCATGCTAATTTATTATTTTATTTTATTCTTTAAATGTACTGTTATTAATTTCATGTTAATTTATAATTTTTTTTTTTTTTTTTTTAAATGTATTATAATTTATTTATTATTTAATTTATTTTATTCTTTAAATGTATTATTTCAAGTTATTTTATTGTTATTTTATTATTTTGTATTTATTACTGTTATTTATTTAATGTTACTTTATTATTTTATTCTTTAAGTGTATTGTTATTTATTTCATGTTATTTTATCATTTTATGTTATATTATTTTTTAAGTATTACCATTTATTGTTATATCATTTCTTTTATTCTTTAAATTTATTAATTTATTATTAGTTTTTAAAGTTAATTTATTATGTTATTTATTTTATGTTATTTTTAACATCTATAATTACATTTACTTCATACTTTCATTTAAATAATTTTTATTATTATATTATTTGTGTTATATTTTATTATATTAATTTATGCTATTTAGGAGGAGAATTTCTATCGCTGCATTCAATGTCTCGACAATATGTGCAAATGAATTTCACAAAAACATTCAAAAAAGAGGTCTGGCCCATATTTCACCTCAAATTCAAGAAAATGAAACATTTTCAGAAACCAAACTGTACAAAACTGATATGATCAATTAGTCATTGCAATATTATTCCCCCATTACTTTAACTTATCTAAATTTAACCAATTTCAACTTAATTTTTAAAGTTATAAGAGATTCAACTCAACTTATTAACTCACTTTAAGTTGAAACGTCTTGTAAAATCAATTTTATTATACTTTAAAATTTAAGGCAGCAACTTATTTTTTAGTTAAGAAATAAAATCATCCTGTCACAACATTTTTTAAAATTTATTATATATATTTTTTCATTAAAATCAGGACGAATTGAGTAGATTACTAATAATTATATACATATATATATATTTATTCACAGTTGCACAATGCACTTGTCATACTTTTGCCAACACATTTTTTTTTTTCATTTATACAGCGCATTTAAAAACAACTTCGTTCCTTTCACAATCAAGTTAAAAAGATGTTAAGAAAATATATAAAATAGTAGACACAATAGTCATGAACACAATTTCACAATGCAAACAAATCTTCTAAAATATCACGGTTACTTAATCTACTGAATTTAATTTAAAAAATAAAATTAAAAATTGTAAATAAATACATAAAATTAAAGTCACAAGTCAATGCAGCAAAACGTGTCTAGGAATCAAAATAATACTTTCTTTTGATTTTGAGTTGAAATATCAAACTTCTGCTTAAGATTTAACTTACTAGAAACAAAAATTCTATTTCTACAAATATGCACTTTTCCAAATGATTGTTTTCGGTATAAACCACAGTTTAACACTAATATTTTCAGTTTCACTTTATTTTGATGCTCCCTTTAACACATTCTGTTGACTATAAGTAACATTGCACCTACATATCTACTATCTCTCATTAGAGTATTAGTAGAGTATTGGTAGAGCATTAGTAGAGCATTAGTAGAGTATTAGTAGAGTATTAGTAGAGTATTATTAGAGTACTGGTAGAGCATTAGTAGAGCATTAATAGAGTATTATTAGAGTATTAGTAGAGTATTAGTAGAGTATTGGTAGAGTATTAGTAGAGCATTAGTAGAGCATTAGTATACTGCTAGGGTTCGGTTAGAACATACTTGCAAAGTTACTGATAGAACATCTTTGTCTTCAGGTGTCTTCACAGTTATGCATATATGTGACCCTGGACCACAAAACCTGTCACAAGGGCCAATTTTTGAAATACAAAACATGTAAAAAGCTGAATAAATAATCTTTCCATTGATGTATGGTTTGTTAGGATCGGACAATATTTGTCTGAGATACAACTATTTGAAAATCTGGAATCTGAGGGTGCAAAAAAATCTAAATATTGAGAAAATCTCCTTTAAAGTTGTTCAAATGAAGTTCTTAGCAATGCATATTACTAATCAAAAATGAAGTTTTGATATATAAATTTACAAAATATCTTCATGGAACATGATCTTTACTTAATATCCTAATGATTTTTGACATAAAAGAAAAATCTACAATTTTGAGCCATACAATGTATTGTTGGCTATTGCTACAAATATACCTGCTGCGTATGACTGCTTCTGTGCTGCATGGTCACATGCTCATAACTGTGTCACTCTATATTGATTATTACTGTAATAAGGAGAGTTTCTCACCCAGAGCTATGAAGCTGAAGACCCACTGCACGACTGCGGCTGTCTGCAGACGCCTGCGCAGAGGAAGACGCAGAGGAGCGAACTCGATCTTCATCTCTCCACAAACACACACACACACAGATTCAACTGTCATTAAACACACCCCGACACACACCCAAGCGCGCGCACGCACGCACGCACACACACACACACACACACACACTTTCTCTGTCTTCAGACTCCTCAAATCTGTCGCCTGAGAATCCAAAACATCAGCGCGCGAAGTGCTTACACTCGCTTTTCCTTCATCGAAAACTGTTTTTCTTGTACAGTTTGGACGCGCGAGGCTCGTTCAGCGCGCGTCCGGCGGATCTGAGCGAGTTTTGGGGCTTTACAAGTGTTTATAAAGTGTTATGAACGCGATCGGAGGCGGCTCTGTTCCGCGTGTTTCGTGCGAGCGCACAACTCCGGAGCGCCGGTGACGTCACCGACCCGCCCCTCAAGCCCTGCGCCAATCAGAGCGCGCGGATCACACAGGTATCTGCGCGTGCGCAGTACAGATTTAGCTGTTATTTGATTATTTAATTATTAAACATAAATCATTATTAAATATTAATTTCACAACGTGTATATGTGTGTGTGTGTGTGTGTGTGTGTGTGTGTGTGTAGTTGTGCTCAAAATTATTCGTACCCTTGGTAAATGTGATCAAAGAAGGCTGTGAAAATAACTCCGCATTGTTTATCCATTTGAACTTTCATTCAAAAATGTTTAAAAAACTAACCTTTAATTTAAGCCAAAAAAAAAAAAAAAAAGTGAAAGTGGGGTAAAATCACATTATGAAATGAATACTTTTCTCTAGTACACAATGGTAACAATTATTGGTACCCCTAAAAAAATCTTATAATTAAAATACCTCTGAAGTATATTCCCATTTATATTTGCATTTTTTTATCACTCCAGGGTGATTATGAGCATGATATTATCCAGCCATGGCTTCCTGTTTCACAGAAATATAAATAGGAGGGAAAACAAAGCCCAAATTCCCTTAATCATCATCACAATGAGAAAAACCAAAGAATATATTTCTGATGTGCAGCAAAAGATAACTGAGCTTCACAAATTAGTGAAGTGGCTTTAAGAAAAGAGCTGGAGCAGTGAAAATTCCCATTTCCACCATCAGGGCAATAATTAAGAATTTCCAATCAACATAAAATGTTATGAAACTGCCTGGAAGAGGACGTGTGTCTATATCGTCCTGATGCACGGTGAGGAGGAGAGTTTGAGCGGCTAAAGACTCTACAAGGACCACAGCTGGAGAACTGCAGAAAATAGTTGAGTCTCGGGGTCAGAAAACCTTAAAAAAAATGGTCAAACAGCAGCTACATCAGCACGTGTTGTTTGGGAGGGTTTCAAGTAAAATTCTCCTCGCTCATCCAAAAACACACTCCAGCATATTCAGTTATCAGACACGACTGGAGCTTCAAATGGGACTGACTTCTATGGTCAGATCAAACTAAAAAATGAGGTTTTTAGCAGCAAACACTCAAGATGGGTTTGGTGAACACAGGGATAAAAAGTACCCCATGTGTAAAATGAAATATACTGCTGTATTTTTGATGTTGTGGCCTATATTTCTGCTGGAGGTCCTGGACATCTTGTTTAGACGCATGGCATCATGGATTCTATCAAATACCAACAGATAAAAAATCTATAAGTGACTGACTCTGTTAGAAATCTTATAATGGGCCATGTTTGGATCTTCCAACCGTACAATAATCCAAACACAAACCTCAAAAACAACACAAAAATCTTGTACCATATTGATATAAAAATACAAAGAGTAAGAAAATATATTCCATTTGTTTTTATCAACAACATGAAGTGCATTAAACGTTACGTCAAGGTTTCCCAAACTGGGTTTGTGAAGGAGCTGCAGGGGGTTTATGAGTTTGATGAAAAGCTAATAATTAATTAAATCATAAAAAATGTTACATTTAAATAAATCATTTTAAAATTAATCAAAATGAAACACTTACTGAAAAAATGAAATATTTCAGAGATGCATGTCATGTGACCAAAACCAACATCAGAGAACCGTGAACATGCAAATGTGATATTTAATTTGATTTAAAAGGTCTTATAATCGTGTCGTATAGACGGTTTCAATGGCAACAACATAACATTAACTTAACTTCCACAAAGACTCAATAACAACAGCAAAGTCTCTCTAGAGTAGATCATTTCTGATAAGAAGCAAAATATGTTTGCTGCGTAAATCAGACGGGCTTATTGAAAATGCAAATTAATTCTCTGCCAGCAGGAGGCACTTTAGGAGCGGCAGAAATAGAGGTTTCCCTGGTAACGGCTGTACACAAGCAGCATTGAGCTCACAAACGCTGCATTATCAGTAATATTACAGGCAAGATGAAATGAAAATGATCTAAAGACAGTCAGTCAGTTTCCTTCAGAGATACAGTAATATAAAAACACCCGCACCGCATTTTGATTTTGAAACGTGCAGTGCTTATTCAACGAAGTT